>NC_056741.1:835249949-835549949 GCF_019279795.1 Protopterus annectens
GGGATTACATCAAGGATCAGCTCTGAGCCCTTTCTTATTTGCAGTGGTGATGGACAGGTTGACAGACGAGATCAGACAGGAGTCCCCGTGGACTATGATGTTTGCAGATGACATTGTGATCTGTAGTGAGAGTAGGGAACAGGTGGAGGAGACCCTGGAGAGATGGAGATATGCTCTAGAGAGAAGAGGAATGAAGGTCAGCAGGACTAAGACCGAATATATGTGTGTGAATGAGAGGGAGGATAAAGGAATGGTGAGGATGCAAGGCATAGAGGTGGTGAAGGTGGATGACTTTAAATACTTGGGATCAATAGTTCAGAGTAACGGTGAGTGTGGAAGAGAGGTGAAGAAGAGAGTACAGGCAGGATGGAGTGGGTGGAGAAGAGTGTCAGGAGTGATTTGTGACAGAGGAGTACCAGTAAGAGTGAAAGGGAAGGTCTGCAAGAGTGTAGTGAGACCAGTTGGAGACAGTGGCATTGACAAAAAGGCAGGAGTTAGAGCTGTATGTGGCAGAGTTAAAGATGTTAAGATTTGCACTGGGTGTGACGATGGTGGACAGGATTAGGAATAATTATATTAGGGGGTCAGCCCAGATTGGAAGGTTTGGAGACAAAGCCAGAGAGGCAAGATTACGTTGGTTTGGACATGTGCTGAGGTGGGATGCTGAGTATATTGGGAAAAAGATGCTAAGGATGAAGCTACCAGGTAACAGGAAAAGAGGAAGGCCTAAGATAAGGTTTATGGATGTGGTGAGAGAGGACATGCAGGTGGTTGGTGTGACAGAGCAAGATGCAGAGGACAGGAACAAATGGAAACAGGTGATCTGCTGTGGTGACCCCTAACGGGAACAGCCGAAAGAAGATGATGACTTTGCTCATTCCTGCCTAAAGAGAGAATCCAGGAAGACATAGTTAGACTGGGTGGTGGTACAGAGGTGGGTGAAATCACAGACACTTTTGCTCTTCTTGGGTTTCATGATGACCACTGTCTTAACCATCCTGTTTACCCTCTTGTGGATGACGGTGCTTCACTAAACAATGATATGCCAGTTCTTTTTCAGCCGTCACACTCTTCTGGATCTACTGTTAATGCCAGACATCTCACTGTCATTGGATTCTAGAGTGGAGATTTGTGCCGACCATTGTCATTGTGGGCAGTCCTTCCTACAGCAGAACTCATCAGTAGTGCAGAAAGGTGTTTTGCTGCCGAGTTATGAGACCCATCTGGGCTTCACCTTTGTGCAGGAGGAAAGGAATCCCCAAGGAAGGAGTCTACACGCACATGCACACCTGCTTTAAGTGCATTGCCTCTCCCTCTTCAAATTCTGAAAAGAGTGGTTCTGCATCTGCTTTGGTTAGACAAAGATATATCCATATGGACATGAACATACAATATGTTGCTACTTCCTGCACACAATAAGTTTGTTATGACTGCAAAAATGGTCACAATATTGTCCATTGAAGCACCTTTTAAAGTTATTCATAGGAGGTTACTAGGCTACCGACCCGGAGGTCATTTCAAGCCTAGCCATTTCATCTCAATGTAATACCATAGATACTCTACTTGATACTCAGGTTTGTATTTGTTAATGACTGCTCATATCCAGGAGGTTTGTGGCCACTATCCCCAGTAAGAATTTATGGTGCCCCATCCACTCATCCAGGTTCTTTTTGAAAAGTGTCATAGAGGTGCTCTACTTTACAGGAATTGGCAGCCTATAGCAAAGATGTGGCAGTTGCTGGGAGACCAATCTGTCCCTCCAGCATGTTCTGTTCAGTTTCAGGCCATATTTAGATCCCTGGAATGGTAGCTCTAGTTCTGTTTGATTTACAGATGTGTAGCAAGTTCATTAGGCTTTGGTCAGAGATTTCTCTTTAAGCCAGGCCTGATTCTTCCCTAAGACGTCTATATGATACTATTATAGTGACAGGCACTTCAGTTGGTCTGTGTAAGGCATGTGTTTGAGTCCCTTGATCTTCTTGGTTAGAAATCTCTGAGTTCTCTCCAACTGCTGCAGGTGCTTTTGTATAGTACATGCCAAAAGGGGTGTTGTACTCAATTATGGGCCTGATTAGTGATGAGTAAAGTGGGATTATAACCTTCTTTGCTCTAGAAGTGATGCGTTTGTTAATCGTGTGCTATGTATAAAATCTTCCTTACTACAGTAGATAGGTGGTGGTCAAAATTAAGGTCAGAGTCTATTTGTGACCCCAGATCTCTTACCACTTCGTAGGCACATAGTGTACTGTTAATTTGATAGTGTGAAGGACAGTGTTTTTACCAAAGGAAATGATGATGCATTTCTTTGCTTTCAGTCTGAGACCATGACTAAGACACCAGTCGTTGTTCTGCATAAAACCATCCTGAAGTATACGGACATCATTTACGGATTCAGTAATTGCACCCAGTTTGCAGTCGTCCACAAACCTGGTCAGCTACAGCCCCTTAGTTTTGGCCTGAACTTCTGAGAAGTGTATACCAAACAGTAGTGGGCCTAGCACTGACTCTTGTGGCACCCTGCTGGTGACAGGTCTGCTGGTGGATGTGGAGTCATCCACTTTGATAGTGTGTGACCAGTTTGTGAGCCAGTTGACAATCCATCTTCCAACAAAGAAGTTTACATTCAGTTTGCTGAGTTTATTGGTAATGCCCAAGTGTGGGATTGTGTCAAAGGCCTTTGCCAAGTCGAGGTATGCTGTGTTCACAGATTTGCCCTTATCAATGGCCCTGGTCACATTTTTGAAGAAATCCACCAGATTTAATGGGCAGGATCTGTGCTTGACAAAGCCAAATTGGGTTGGATCCAGGGTTTGGAGGTCGCCTATCTCTTTATTTATGGGGCCCATGGCTTTACAAATGAGGCTGGTCAGACTTAATAGGTCTGTAATTCCCTGGATCTGTTGCTAAGCCACCTTTGTGGATGAGAATAACAGTGGCTGTTCTCCATTCCACAGGAACAAAGTAGTTATTAGGCTGTGATTGAATAGGGTACTTAATGGTGAAGCTAGTTCATGTTTTAGTTTGTTTAGAAGACAACCTGGGATGCTGTCTGGTCCCATAGAATCTGTTTTTTTTTTTACCTTAGACAAGGCTTTAATGACCTGCTCTTCAGATATGTAGGGTGAGGAGGAAGCTGGAGGCAAGGTTTGTGATAAGCGTGGAGGGGATAAGGGAGTGAAATTTTCACCAAATCTGTCTGCTAGCAGGTTTGCTATCTCTGCGGGATCAGTGTGTATGTGATACCATTAATCACTAGTTTGGCACATGGTTGGGTCCTACCTTTTAAGCTATGTACATAGCTGTAAAAGGCCTTATGATTATCCTTGGCTGTGATTACCAAGTTTTTCTCAAAGTTACCCTTAGAGAATTTGACATGTTGTCTGATTTGCCTGTTGAAGCTGAGGAGAGTGGTTTTCCATTGTTGTGGCCTTGCATTAATTTTCTTACACATCAACTTTTTGCATTTGTTGTAAAGTTTGTTGATGCTGAATGTCCACCATGGTGGGTTTTTTACTTTGAGCTCTGGCTATGATTCTGTATGGAAAAGCTGAGTCTATACACTTATAAAAGTGATTTGCTCAGGGCTTTAGTGTAAGCTTTGGGTAGTTACCACTTCCAGCTGGTAGTGGGGCAAGGAATGCATTTAAATCTTCTCCTAAGAGGGTATAGTTTGCTTTGGTGAAATATTTAAGTCCAACTTTGCCCTTTATGAGTTCTGGTGTTAGTGCCAGTTCAAAGTCGACCGTTTCCTGGTCAGATTTAACTAATGAGGGTCTGACAGTTGCAGGGGTGCATCTGTTTGTCATGTTAGTGAGGACCAGCTCTATTATGTTTGTTCCTCTTGTTGGGGTTTGAACAGTTTGTTCCAGGGCATTTCAGTTAATAAAGTCAAGGAACTTTTGTTAGGGCTAGAGTAGGTTTCCCAGTTGATGGTGGGATAATTGAAATCCCTCATGGCCTGAGTGTTTGGCAATATTTGGATTGACTCCAGTTTGGTCAAGTAAGCCTTGTGTGCATCATGATCCATGGAGTTGCACAATCTAATTAGTTGGGAGGTGAATTTTTCTCTAATATAGATAGAAACACCACCTCCTTTGGTCTCATATGTCCATTTTGTGGTCTGAAGGTGTTTGAGCTTTGCAAGGCCAGGGTACTCTCTAAGGCCTTAAACCACATTTCTGTGACTTCAGACATCTACATCCTCTAGTGATAGAACTGCTTCCAGGGTGTGCTGTTTTTGGTTTAAGCTCCTAGTGTTTAGCAGCATAATGCTTATTTTGTTATGGTTGGCAATATTCACGTTCGCTGTTTTGTTTTTGAGACCTTGCCAAAAAAAGGCACTATGGGGGATGCAAGAGCATTTGCCAGTAGCCAAAAGCCTAGTGGTGCCAGGTGTAAGCCATCTCTGGCAAAGCAGCGAGGTTTGTCGAACATAGGTTCATAAGTAGGTACTAGGCTATTGACCCTAGGGCCTATATAAGCCTAGCCAAATGGTACCCTGGCTTTTGCCACCCAAGAAAATTATTTTCCTGTGCCCCTGTCAAGCTGAGCCGCAGAAGTGATCCCTGGGGCGAATTTCTTATCTCCCATCCAATCATCAAGATTTTTCTTGAAGAGTTCTAATGAGGAGCTTTGTTTGATATAGATGGGTAGTTTGTTCCAGAGTATGGGAAGTCTCTGGGACAGAAATCTATCCCTCCAGCATGTTCTGTTTATTGTGGTGACAAGGTTTAGGTCCCTAGAGCATGTAGCTCAAAGGGATTGGGATTTCTTTACGTGGAGCATGTCCAACAGCTCTGGGTTTGACATAACTTTTGTATGTTAGGCAGAGATTGCCTCTGAGTAGGCGATATGCGACAGAATAAAGCTGGAGTTTTTTGAGACTGTCTGCGTAGGGCATCTGTTTGAGGCTGGTAATCCTCTTTGTAAGGTATTTCTGTGGCCTTCCCAGTTTTAGATGTCTTGTGAGCTACATACCAAAAGGGACATTGTACTCTATAATGGGTATAATGAGTGATGAGTAGAGGGGAGCAATGACCTCTTTTTTCCTGGATGAGAAACCTTTTGTGATGAGGTGTGCCACGTAGAAGGATTTCCTGACTACTGTGGCGATGTGATTATCAAAGGAGAGACTACTGCCCACCTGTGTCCCAAGGTCTCTTTCGGTCACTTTCGGTGTCAGGTAGACTACCGCCTATGTGGTAGTTCATGGATACAGAGTTTTTACCAAAAGGGATGACAATGCACTTTTTGGCATTGAGCTTGAGGCCATGGCTTTGACACCAGGCATCTGTATCAGTGAGGCCCTTTTGTAGGATGTCCACATCGTTAGGAGTTTTGATTATTGCTCCTAGTTTACAGTCATCTGCGAACTTTGTTAGCCAAAGACCTTCTGTGTTAGCCTGTACTTCAGAGAAGTAGATACCAAACAGGGGAGGACCTAGGACTGAACCCTGTGGTACTGCACTTTTCACTGATCTGAAGTTGGATTTAGAGTCTGCTACTTTCACAGTGTGGGTTCTGTCAGTGAGCCAGTTGACAACCCATTTTGTGACATAGGGATTTATACCTAGTTTAGTGAGTTTGTCTATAATTCCAGAGTGGGGGATGGTGTTGAAAGCCTTGGTGAGATCTAGAGAGGCTGTGTGAACCACCTTACCCTCATCTACGGCTTTGTTGACTGCTTCAAAGAAGTCTATCAGGGTTAGGACACATGATCTGCTTTTTACAAACCCGAACTGGGTAGGGTCCAGAGTTTGGAGATTACCAATGTCAAGTTCCATGATGATCCATAGCCTTGCAGATCAGGCTCATCAGGCTAATGGGGCAGTAGTTCCTGGGGTCCGTGGTGGCACCCCTTTTGTGGAGTGGGATAACCGTTGCTGTGTGCCATTCAGTGGGCAAAAAGCATGAGGTGAGGCTATGATTGTACATGGTACTTAGGTGGGGTGCCAGTTAGTTCTGTAGTTCATGTAGAACGCAGCCTGGGATGTTGTCAGGTCCCATGGATGCTGTGTTCTTGGCTTTGGAGAGTGTGTTTTTTTACCTGTGCAGCCGTGATTACAGGAACTTTGCATTCTTCCGGTATAGAGATGGGCCCTTTAGGGGATGAGAGAAGGGTAAACTTAGCAATGAACCTATCTGCCAGGATGTTGGCAATATCAGTTGGTTCTGTATATTTAGTGCCATTGTGCTGTAACTCAGAGCATATCTGAGTGTTGCCATTGAGATTCTTGACATAGCTATAGAATGCTTTGTGATTGTCTTTAGAATCGGTGGTGATTTTGTTTTCATAACTAGCTTTGGAGGATTTTATGAGGGATCTCAGCTTCTTACTGAGGCTGACCGTGGTATTCCTCCAATCGTGGGGTTTTACTCTTTTTTGCAACAGTTTCTTTCTTCTGTTGTAGAGTTTGTTTATAGCAGGGGACCACCAGATTGGCTTCCTTTTTTTGGAGGATAGCATCTTGGTTCTGTTAGGGATTGCATGATCCATGCACTCGTGGAAGTGCTTATAAAGTGCAACTGTATAGGATTCAGCAGTCGTACCTGTATTGTCCATCAGTATGGGTGTCATGAAGTTTTCCACTTCTGTCTTAAGAAGTGTGAAGTTGGCTTTGGAGAAATTTTTTATGGTGGTTTCCCCAATGGGGGGTGGGGGTGGGATGTGGATGTCTAGGGTAATTTGCTTGTGGTCGGAGCTGACCAACGAGGAATTGACCTCTGGTGTGGAACACTGGTTGCCCATGTTGGTAATGACCAGGTCTAGGATATTGCTGCCCCTGGTGGGGGTGTGGATAAGTTGATCCAAGGCATTGGAATTTATGAATTCCAGAAAATGTTGAGCACAAGAGTTGATACATGAGTAGTTTTCCCAGTTAATGGTGGGGTAGTTGAAATCACCCATTATTAGGGTGTTAGGTTGTCCCCTAATATTTTCCAGTGTATCAAGAAATGAGGAGTGGGAATTCTGGGGCATGGTGGGTGATCTGTAGCAAGCTACAATTTGCATTGCGGTCTTGCCCAGAGTTAGTTGCACTCGGATAA
The DNA here is from genome assembly GCF_019279795.1 of Protopterus annectens. Lineage (NCBI taxonomy): Eukaryota > Metazoa > Chordata > Ceratodontiformes > Protopteridae > Protopterus > Protopterus annectens. Next base: position 835,256,997 of record NC_056741.1, read on the forward strand.
TCTCAGATGCATTATGCTGAGCAACTAGCCTGGAGGTGTGGATATCCTTAATGAGTATGGACACGCCTCCACCTTTAGTACTTCGGTCCAGGTTAGGTGGTCGAAAGGTGTGGTATGAATTATAGCCTGGTAATGCAGGGGTACTCTCTGGAGCCTTGAACCAGGTCTCTGTCACTGCACAGATGTCGATGTTCTCCATTTTAAGGAATCCCTCGAGTGAGTGCATTTTGAGGTTTAGACTTCTACCATTAAGTAGCATTACCCTCAGATTTTGCTTGCTTGTACCTGTTATGGTGGTGAATTTGTCATTTGAATCTTGCATAAAAAAGGCACTGTATGGGGTGGCAAGAGCCTTAGCCAGTATCCGGAATCCCAAGGGTGACAGGTGCAGGCCATCTCTGGCAAAGCATTGTGGTTTGTTGTCATCCCAGGCAGACAGATACTGGATCCCCTTAGAATGACACCAGAAGTTTAGCCAATTGTTGAAGTCAATCATTTTGTCCTTGTACTGTGGTATCATTCTGGGTGATGGCAGGATGCTACTCAGGGCTAGGGTCATACCTGCCTGGGCTACAAGATCAGAAAGCTCCTCCATGTCTCTTTTCATGTAGTCCAGGGAGGTACATCTCAGGTCATTCACACCAACATGGACAATGACAGAGTCATATTTGTACTTGCTTTGGAGTGACCTGAGTGCATGCGTTATGTGGCAGATCCTGGCACCTGACAGGCAGCTGACAGTAAATTTCTCCTTGTGTAGCCTGGTGAGTGGAACATCAGTGTGCCTGACTATAGAGTCACGTATGACTAGAGTGTTGGGTACGTTGTTATGCCTTATGGGTTGTGGTTGAGTGGCACACTGAGTTTGTTGGCTATGTGTCATTTGGGTTGTGTTGGTGGTGGAGGTTGCTTGCGTTTCTGCTTTGGAGGTCCCTGTTGCTTGGGTAGATTTTTTTTTTTGAGAGCCTCCGTGAATGTAGGTGTGTGTTTTGTGTTTCTATGTGTGTGTTTTGATGGTGTAGGTTTTAAGGGACTATGTGATGAATGTGGTATGGTGCAAGTGTTTACCTTCTCCTCTTGACTGTCTAGTCCAGTCTTGGGTGAAGAGAGCTTTGCTTCCAGTTTGGTTATATAAGTGCATCTCTCACAGGTTGTAGTGTTGGGTGGTAGGAGGAGAGGGTCCTCTGTGTACATGAGGCAATTGCTGCATTGCCCCAAGATGCCCAGATTCATCAGGTAGACGGGAGAAAACACTGGGAGCTGACCCTTAGACATGCCTGGATAGGTGCTTATTTATTAAGTACTAAAAACTGTTTTTCTCTATTTTCCTCTAGACAAGTGAGGAAAGTTGAGTGCTGCAGTAATTTGTAGCTTATTTAGTGCTTACAATGAGTTCTGAAAAATTGCTGAGCTCAAAGAAACAGATCTGAGTGCTAAAACTAGAAAACTGGCTAGTTCTAAGAAACAAAATTATGCTAGAAGGCTTCCCTCCAACACAGAAAGGCTTGGGGGCTCAGAAGCTTACAGACAGTCCTGGATACAGCAAATCTGTATCTGGACTAAACAACTTATAGGAAAGGCAGGAAACAAGCTTAGAAAATATTTTTTTTTTTTGTAAAGTGGAAAAGGGGAAAGGAGGAGCAGAAGCTAACTGGGTTGGCCTTCTCAAATGTTCACCCTGGAATAGGTAGAATGAGGTAATGACACTAGACTGGGAGGAGTGTCACAGATCAAACTTACAGTAGGGACGGGCAATTGCAAAGCCACCAAGTATAAAAACAGGATACCAAGAGGGACAGAGGGTGGGAAACAAAAATCAGAACAAACAAACCCAATCAGATGCTTAACAATTGTAGAAAATTCTACTTAATACCTCACACACAGTAAGTAAAATAAAAGTGATATAAATAACTCAGAAATAAGCAAAAAACAAGATACTTAATGTTATATGTCACATATTAGTTAGCTCAGAGCCCTTCCTCCGACTTCCTTCGATTAGCTCAGTGTGAAATGCCAATTTTATCCTAGGCTGACAGAAACGTGATCCCCTATGAATGACACCAGAAACTTAGCCAATTATTGATATCAATCATTGTTTGTTTATACTGTGGAATCATTCTAGCTGAGGGTAATGCTGCTCAAAGCTGGGGGCATACCTGCCTGAGACATATACTCTTAAGAGCTCAATCATGTCTCTCTTCATATAGTCCAGTGAAGTATGTCTTAGGTCGTTCAGTCCAGCATGAGCTATGACAGAGTTATTATGGTATTTGTTGCCGAGAGACCTGAGTGCATGTGTGATATGATGAATCCCGGCACTGGACAGATAGCTAACCGTGACTTTCTCTTTATCTAACCTGGTGAGTGGGACATCCATGTGTCTCAGTATGGAGTCTCCAATGACAAGAAAATTTGTTTTTTGAGTTGCGCCTTAAGGTTTTGGTAGGTGAGACACTGGTGTTGCTATGTGTCTTGGGCACTGTGGAACTGTGTTAGTTGTAGCAGTGTTTTGTATTGGAGGCCTCTGGTGTTTCGGTAAGTTATTTTTGAGAGATTTATGTGTTAAATGCGTACGATGTGTATGAGTAGTGGTATTATGTGCATGAGTAGTGCTGGCTGAGTTGACAACCTCTTCAGTGTTACTGTTTTGAGTGTGAGACAGCAGATGTAGATATATCTGTTGCACTCTGTACTAGAATGAGTTATTATTAGAGGGTCCTTACTGTACATTAGGCAGTTGCTACACTGCCTCAGGAGACCTAAGTCAACAAAGATGGCAGGAGAAACAAGGATAGTTCAACTGTCCATAATGATAGGTTTGAAGAACTGTTATCACAAAGGTGGTGCTTTCAGGACTGATTTAGGAGGTGCTCTGTAGATGGATATTGCTTACTGGGTTTTTGGGCTGGTAGTTTAATAGGTCACAGCTCACTAGCAATACTTCTTAGACCAGAGATATATACTAAAGATGAGGACTACACTAATGTACTAGAGATGTATCTAAGGGAAAAGTTTTGAAATTATCTGTTCGACTGTGGTGCGCAATGCACAAACAAGCAGAAACCCACTGAAATGTGGTGCTTAATTACCAGAAACTAAAAACTTGAAAAAAAAAAAACGTTTTAAAAAACTCAAAAGAACCAGTGAGGGTGCTTACTCCAAGCCCTAGACCAATCACCCTCCACCAGACAGGGTCCAATCAGCACACTTCTCTCATAAGGGTGCAGAAGGGCCCCTTCCAATCAAATATGGCTTGAAAAATGTGCTCAGAATACAACAGCCACTACAAACAGACCCAGATGCAGCAAACCTGTATCAGGATTGTGCTGCAGCTACTAGCTACACTAAATTAGCTGGGAAACACTAAAAAGTGTTCTAAACAGAAGAAACACAGCAAGAAGATAGACTGATTTGTTTACTGTTTAAAGCATTCTTTAGTTATTCAAAACACTGCTTGACTGGAAAACAGTACAGATGCAAACAGTGAAAATAGCAAAAAAAGCTTTGCAACAGTGAAAATTGCAACAAAATATGATTTAACAGGCACAGTATGACAGACAAATGCAGTGCAAACAGTGCAGTTTGGTTTACGGTATTTAAATACAGTATTAAATAAGGAGAACATAATAAAAAGTGCAGTAAATAGTATTATCGAGCAAAAAAACAAAAAACAGGCAACTTATGTTTTTGGGGAATCTCAGAAGCCTCTAGTCAACTGGTATCTCTGCTCAGAGTTGTGGCTGGTAGCCCACCTCAGTTCAGCGTGGTTCAAAAAAAAAAAAAAAACTCATACCAGGAAATGTGAAGGTCAGGCAGATCCTTCAGCTGCAGTTGCAGCCCTGTCTTGGAGCTTAGGATAAGGCAGCTCTGTTTTGCCAGGATCTTCCATGAATGTAGCACTCCAGTTACCCATATTAGCCACATGGGAAGATGTGGTCCACTTTCTGTTCTGCTTGTTTCAGAAGGGCATGGGAGAGTTTGTAGTTTCTTTCGACATGGAAGATTCTGTAAACCTTTGTAAATTTCCTTTCTTCTAATTATACACTTCGTTGAAAAACTTGACGAAGTAACAGAACTCATCTTTGCTGTCATGCGGTGGTTTAGGAGGGTGTAGATTTTTTTTTTTTGACTGTACAGGAGTTTGTCCAATACAAGCCAAGAAATATCCCACTTGGTTGATATCTTCATCCTTGGGTGTGGTTTTGTCTTCAGATCTTTTACTTCTACCAGACATTTCAGAAATGACTGGAGGTGCAGACAATCTTCTACATAACAGAATTAATCTGCCAAATTGAAAACCTTTTCCACCTTGGTAGAATGCCATCCTTATTTCTAAGTTGGTTAGTTTTATAGTAATTCTGATATAGCACAGGCACCTGCTTGTCATTTTCATTTATTCTGGGATGAAGGTACATGTTTCTGTCATTTTGGTGCATCACAGCCATCTGAATGTCAGAGCTGTGATCTAGCTGGCTTATCATGCAGCAGCGTAAGGGGTTGTGTAGCTTCATCCACCTTTGAGGAGCTTTTTCCTTCCTTGAGGCTTGAGCATCATGAATGACGGGCTTTTCCCTTCTCCAATTCAAACCTGATGATGAAAAGGATCTGAACTTTGGCTGTTGGAAGATACTGTTCTTGGTGGCCATTACCTTTGCCTGTATGACCTCAGAATGTAGGGAACCTTTTTTGTCATTTCACAAGGGCTGGAAGTCCTTCAAAGCTAATGTCCATTTCCCCTTGAAAATGGTTTCAGAACTATCCTTAAACTAGCCTACTAAAATCCCCATTTTGAGAACAAAATATAGAAGCAAGAGTATCCTTTATACCCCTTATGTAGGTCACCAGTTCTGATTCCACATGGAAAGGATTCATGATTTCAAGAAGATGGCTGCCTATCAGGAGTGCAAGACCAGGTAATGTGTGTCTTCACACTTTAAAAAGTAAACTACAATTCCAACAGAATATCAGCAAATATAGAAACTCATGGTTTTACTTTTTGTGTTTTGCACCCTTGCTGTTTTATATAGAATTCTGAAATTTCTGTACTTTGGAGTAGGGAGAGTCCTCCTACAGTTTCTGAGCTAGCATGTGTTCTCCCTTTCAAATTTGCAGTTCTGCAGTTTCATGTACCACAGTTATGGCCATTGTGCATGGTCCCAGGGGGGACAGACCTGTTGTCTTTCTTCAGTCCCGGCATATGTAGACTGGTAACTGTACCACTTGGCAAACTGTCCATTGTAAAATGCCTTTAAAGACTGATCTTTCTGTCATATGACCTGTTCTTGTGCCTTTTTCAAGTATGTGCCCATTTCAGACATTGTGCCATGGCCACTTGTTTACCATTTCAGATATTTATCGATCAATTATTTCTTGACCATGAATACAGGAACCATTGATTCCTTAATTGTTACCTTTTTTCTGGCTTTGACCCCAGAATAGTTGACTGATGATGCTTGGGATTCTTCCCAACATTTCTTCACTCTAGAGGGTCTTTGAAATTGGCCTTTACAATTATATGCTTATCAATTCACCTGCTCTATGATAAAGATCTCTGAAATAAATACTTATTACCTTACTGACATCCAACTGTGTTTGCATAATATTTTCAACCAGCATCAATAAATGGATTTTCGTGTAAGTCAAGCAAGCATGTAATTTTATACTTTTGCTGATTTTTGTCTTTCATATTGTAGTCATTTAGTGCATGGAGGTCAAATAGGGAAGTACAGTGGCTGGACCTGTCCTTATAGCCTACTATTTGGAAACATGACTTGCACCAAGCCAGTTCCATTGGTGCAGAGGGCTAAGTGACCCACATTCTTTTAGTGGCTCTAGCAGCTGCTGAAGCTGGCATGAGGGAGGATGGCATATAGTAAGTCCTAGACAGGGAAAGTGTTACCACAGATGCAAGACAGTCCACTTGCATTGTCCCATTGCACACTAATATGCAGTTCATGAAAGTAACCCTGCATTTTGAAGGAGTTCAAGCTTAACCAAAAAAAAACTCGTTTTCTCGCACAGCCTGTGGCATCACTCCTGCTGTCTTGCCTCTTGCCTCCAGAAAAATAAAAATATAGACCATAGGGCAGTCTCCCAAGGAAGAATGAATGGGCCAGCTCAGCGGGAGGAGGAGGAGAAGGAAGGGGAAGCCTTGATGGTTAGAGGGGAGCTGGGGCAAGAAAAGAAAACACATGCATCACAAGAAGGAGACACAGGCACATACCTGCATGTGTGGGAGCTGGAGAATTTCACAATTTGACAAGATAGGGTCTCATGAAAAGAAATCTTAGCAATCGCCAATGCAGATGGCCTGTCTGAAGATCACCTGAAATGCTAAGTACATTATCTCTTTTTCTAGGTCTTTTATACTGAAAACATAGGTTGTTTTTGAGGAAACAGCCAATGTTTTCCAAGACTACCACAAGAGCAGGTTGGCTCTTTCTTCTTGAAATGTACCAGTTTCTGAGTTTTAAGTTGTACAGTATAGAATGTATTTTCCTTGCATGGGTTTATTGGAAGTTGTACCCCTTTTGTACAACATTCGTTTTTTGTAATTTTTATTTGTATGTATTTCAGCACGGATATTGGCTGTTTTGGCTACTATGGTATGGTTTGGTGAACTGTGCCTGGATTAGTCAGGCAAAATCATTACCAAAGCTGTTTGACCCTGGAAACCATTTTTTAATTTGAATACAATCTTTTGATTTTTGTCCACAGCATGTGCATTTCATGTTTTTGTACTGCTATATTTGATTTTTTTTTCTTTGTCTGAAACATATGTGTTACAGTTTGCCAGACTTTGTATCATCCCTTTGTTTCAGGAAATTCAAACATCAATTTAGGCTATTTTAATGGTGTGAACATTATAACAGTACCCGTTTAGAATTAGTTTGACAGTATTCTGGTGTATACTCTGGTTTCTTACACTTTTCTCTTAATTTTATACACACTGTGTCTGATAGAGACCTCTTTTTCAGCTGTTATAATCTTTCTTTTTTTACCTTTCCTTGCTTTCTCACTGCTCTGATTTTGAAGCACAGGAAGAAGAGAAAAGCCAGGTAACAGCATGTATTCCAACAAGCTCTTTCTGAACTTTGATATGCTCTTTACTTCCAAGTGATATGTACTCTGCTGTGACATCTTTCTCTTCTCTCTCTCTCTTGCTCTGCAGGGGTGTCGTGATCAGGTAGGTTAGAGGGTTGTTTTTGTTTCTTATGTGTTGAATGGTTGGTGATGGACAGGAAGTTAAGATGCAAGGTATTTATGGCCAGCCAAAGGGTGAATAGGGCAGAGCTTCCAGGATCTATTGATCATACCATGCTGGTGGCAGGTGTTTGCAAACAAACCTGCTCTGCTTTTTGGGCTTACCAAACATGGAGGGCTAAGTATCCATAGGGGAACTGTACTTCTTAAAGAGTTAGGAAGGTACTATATATTCTGTGGTTTTCTTACCACCGAAGGACTGCAGGTGGCATTACTAAGTGTATGAAAAGGAAAAAAATTATATATCGAGAATGCAGTACATATAAAGGTCATTGTATGGCATGTGAATGGGTCCAGTAAGAAAGAAAATGACAAAACCAATGCATGGGGATGATATCAATACTTAGACCTTGCTTTAGTAACTTTTGCATATAGCTCAAGGCCTTGTTGCCTGATCATCAGACAGTATAAGCCACAAAGAACAAACGGCATGTGGTCCATGGAACATGGGTGCTGGCAAGTTGTGTTTATACTGAATGAGCTAAAGCTTTAATGAAGACCAAGTAGCAGCAGTTCATGAGCTCTATGATTTGCAGTTTTAACCCTAGGGAATTTGTCAGAAAACATTCTGTTTCCATGGCAGCAGAAGTTTTTGGTATTGCAAGCTGTGCTGCCGCACTAATGCTATCCTGCCAAACATTAATGACATGAATATGTTCCATAATTCAGGAGTCTTGGATTGTATTTGATTTTCAACTCACAAATTATATGAATCTTTCCCCTCATCTGGGAGTCATTAGGTTTACCCTAACTTTGTTTTGCTGTGCACCAACCATTGATGATATGTACATGTGCCCTAAATGAAGATTTCTTGGGTTTCCTTGAATTTGCTGTGCTGGTTCACCAGCTACTGATGATATGAATGTGTTTTGTAGTTCAAGAGCCCTAGAGGTTACCCCAGTTTTTTTCTGCTACTGCACTACTCCTCCCAGATGATATGAATCTGCTCCCTAAGCCAGTGTGAATCTGATCACTAAGCCAGGACTCCTAGAACTTTCTTGAATTAGCTGTGCTACTGCACCAGCCATAGAAGACATTAATCTGTTCTATAACTCAGGAGTCCAAGGAGGTTAGCATGGTTTGCTGTGTTACTGTAACAGTCAGAGAAGACCTGGAATAGACTTCCCATACATGTCAAGTAGTGCACCTCACTGGCCCTCTTCAAGGGAAATCTTGATGAGTGGATGGGAAATAGGAAATTCATCCCAGGGATCACTCCAGTGGCTCTACTCGACAGAGGCACTGGGAACTAATGTCCAGTGGCACGATGCCAGGGTAATCCTATGGGCTAGGCTTGTAAAGGCTCCAGGGCCATTAGCCTAGTACACACCTATGAACCTATTAGTCTGTTCCATAAGCCAGGAATCCCAGGAGGTTAGTAAGGTCTGCTGTGTTACTGCCCCAGTCAGTGAAGAAATGATTCTGTTCCTCAGGACAGGAGTTTGGAATTGGAGAGAAATTTTAATGGAATTGTACTGTACCATGGAGATCATGGGTGGTATGATTATAATCTAGCATGAAGAATGGCAGATGCTTACTCCCAGAGTAATAGCACATGTGCAATATTGTTTTACAAAAAAAGACCCATCTGGTGTTCACTAGAACTCTTGTCAATAAGCAGCAAAGCCAGAAGTACTAAACTGTCAGATATTCCCCAACCGCAAGTCCGTGTAATGGAGATGTGATACCCAAAAAGCCTGTCATTTATAAATTGTTATTTGACTCTTCATCATATTTGTTCAAGAAGTGCTATTGGATTATGACAGACAAAAAGAGAATTCAGAAATGTTTTTTTTAACCTTGTGCACATTGCTCACATTTCTTCTCTTTTTTTTCCTTCTGCACAGATGGCTAAGAGCTTATGAGAATGCAGTCTCTTTCCACTTCAGCAACTATTTTGTTGGGTTCATTTCAGAGACCACGGCCACACTGTCAGGGGCGGGCTTTACAGATGAGAAAGACCACATAAGATGGTAAGTAGCCTGTGTGTGCCTGCTGATAAATCTGAACTTCTGATACTTCAAATTTTGTAGGTCACAGTACAGAACCCACTAAAGTCAGCATGTTTCCCTTATTGATAAGGGATCCTGAAATCTTTATTTAAGATGTATGTCCTGCATCAGTTGTTTATTTCCACATAGACAAATCTTCATACAGTTTTTTTGTTTTTCTTAAAGCACATACTCTGCAGAATTAGTGTGAGGTTTCTTTATTACCCTAGTTTCTTTTTGTAAACATATTTCATGGTTTGTGAGAAAGTACCATTCACTGTATAAATTGTCAAAATGCACTCTGCCGCTGTTGAAATTGTTATATTGTGGTTCTGTGATGTTAGCTGTCAAATGGATTTTTAATATGCAGAACTGGATGAAAAAGCAGTTAGCAGACTGAAGTTAATGGTGTTTCCATAACTTAACTGCAAGGTCCACTGTGAAATTGAAATAAGGTATGTCTAGGATCCTAGGAGGATGCTAAGCTAACAAACCTAAAGGGCCTTTTTAAGCCAAGGAATACTTAAAAAGAAATATTAGAAAGGTATTGGTCCCTTAGGTTTTGTGGGGATGAGCAAACACTTGCATGATCAAGCAGTTACAAGCTTTCTCTGCCTAACACAGACATAGGTGCCAGACCAAGGTATATTATTTCCTCAGCCACTCGTCCAAGTTTCACTTGAGTAAATACAGGGAAGAACTTTGCTTCACATGGATGGGAAGCCTGTTCCAGACAGGGGTAGCCTCTGAGACATAAACCTGCCCATCCAGAATGTCCTGTTTGTGTTGTAGAGGAGATTTAGGTCAATGGAGTGGGTGTTTCTGATATTTATTTGGTGGATGTGTAGCAGAAGCATTGGGAAAGGTTGGCATAATGGATAAGTTCTTTACCTCACGGGTACAAGGTACAGAATTTGACTGAGTTCAAGGGTAAGGCTTTGAGGCAGTCCACATAGAACTTATTTTTAAACCATGTATTATTTTGTGAGGAACTTCTGTGGTCTCTCTAATTGTTGCATTTGCCTGGTCAGATACTTACAGAAGGAGGAATCATACTCAATGATTGGTCTTATAAGGGGGAATACAGCAGACGGATGACAGTTTTGGACCTGGATGATATACCCTTGATTATACGTTGTTCAACATAGCATGATTTCCTTATTACTGTAGACACATGATGGTCAAAGTCCAAGTAACTTTCTACATACTTTCCCAAATCCCTGACTACAGGGTCGATTCTTATGGCTGTATCATCAATATAGTAGTTTGTGGGGGTGGCTGTCTTGCCTAACGATACTATTATGTGCTTGCAATGAGTTTAAGACTGTGACTCTGGCATAGGTTCATAGGTAGGTACGAGGCTATCTGCCCGAAGGCATTTATAAGCCTAGCCAGAATGTGTTGGCTTTCACTGCCCCCTTAGATTAGTTCCCTGTGCCTCTGTCCAGCAGAGCCATTGAAGTGATCCCTGGGGTAAACTTTCTGTTTCCCATCCACTTGTCAAGTTTCTCTTGAAGAGGGTTAGCGAGGAACTCTGCCTAATGTAGATTGGAATCTTGTTCCAGAGCATGGGAAGTCTCTGGGACAGGAATCTATCCCTCCAGCACGTCCTATTTATTCTTTTGGTGAGGTTTAGATCCCTGGAGCGTGTGGCTCGAGGGGATATGGTTTTCTTAAGGTGGAGCATGTCCATAAATTCTGGGTTGGACATGGCCTTGTACATCAGGCAGAGATCACCTCTGAGTAGGCGGTATGCAACTGAGTACAGCTGGAGTTTATTCAGTCGAGCTGCATAGGGCATCTGCTTGAGGCCAGTGATCCTCTTGGTGAGGTACTTCTGTGGTCTTTCCAGTTGTTGCAGGTGTCTTGTAAGGTACATCCCAAATGGGGCATTGTACTCTATGATGGGTCTGATGAGTGATGCATAGAGGGGCCCAATGACCTCTTTCGATCTGGATGCAAACACTTTTGTGATTAGGTGGGCCACATAGAAGGATTTTCTAACCACTTTGGCAATGTGATTATCAAAGGAGGGGTTACTATCTACTTGGGTCCCCAGATCCCTTATTACGTCTTCCATATTTAGGGGGCTACCACCTATGTGGTAGTTTGTGGGTACTTTGTTTTTTCCAAAGGGGATGACTATGCACTTTTTGGCATTTAGCTTGAGGCCATGGTTTGACACCAGCTGTCTGTCTCAGTGAGACCCTTTTGGAGGATGTTTTTGTCAGCCGGAGAGTCATTTATAGCCCCTAGTTTGCAGTCATCTGCGAACTTGGTCAGCCATAGTCCTCCTATGCTTGCCTGTACCTCTGAGAAGTATATGCCGAACAGGAGGGGGGTCCTAGGACTGAGCCCTGGGGAACACCACTTGTAACCAGTTTAGAGTCAGACCTAGCTCCCACAACTGTTACCATGTGGGTTCTGTCCGTGTGCCAGTTGGCAACCCATCTCATCCCGTAGGGATTTATATTCAGGCTGGTGAGCTTGTCTATAATACCTGAATGGGGAATGGTGTCGAAGGGCTTTGCGAGGTCTAGGTAGGATGTGTGGACCACCTTTCCCTTGTCTATAACTTTGGTAACCGTCTCAAAGAAGTCCACCAGGTTTAGGAGGCATGATCTGCCCTTAACAAAGCCGAACTGGGTAGGGTCCAGTGTTTGGAGGTTTCCTGTGTCTCTGTTAATGAGATCCATGATGATGCACTCCATAGCTTTGCAGACCAAGCTAGTCAGGCTTATAGAGTGATAGTTCACGGGGTCCGTTGTGGCACCTTTGTGGAGTGGAATAACCGTTGCTGTGCTCCACTCTGTGGGCAAGTAGCCTGTGGAGAGGCTGAGTTTAAACAGTGTGTTTAGGGGAGGGGTTAGTTCATCTTTGAGCTCATGTAGGACACAGCCTGGGACACCATCTGGTTCCATTGATGCTGTGTTTTTGGCTTTGGAGAGGGCTGTTTTAACTTGAGTGCCTGTGATTTCAGGGGCACTACATTCTTCTGGTATAGATGTACTTCGTGTTTCACTGTAGCAGTCATTACATTTGGGTAATCTGCTGGCAGGTTGCACTCAGTCAGCCTGAATTCCAAAGTCTTGGGTCCTGCGTCGGTTGCTGTCTCCTCTTCCATGATGTCAGGTCATCAGGGGTATAAAACATGCAGCCGATGCCATTTTCTTTAGTCTTTCTTGCCGCGCGGTGCCCGAAGAAGAAGCAGTTCGCAAGTGCTGGTCGGCCAACTCCTGAGATATTCATGTTCGAGTTTCAGATCCAAAGTCTTCATTAAAGCTAATTACCCCCATTGGGGAAACTTTTTTCTTGCTCCAGACCGATGTCAGAAAAAGTTAATAATTGTATTTCTTGTGGAAAGCAGATACCACATAAGTACTTTCACTCTTACTGTATTCCTTGCCTAGGCCCTGACCACGACATTTCAAGTTGTCGGTTTTGTGCTAGATTTAACCCACGCACTATTAAGCGTCGGTATGACTTTGCATTAAACCATTTTAGGCACAGATTTAATTATAAAATGTCATCGGATAGCCATCCGACTACCGGAGTTCACAAAAAATGCAAAGAAAAAGAAAGACAACTGAGGCTCAAAACCGACGACGAAGCTTCTTCTAAGCCAGTCACCGGTTCGCCGGTTCTGAGTAAGGTGCTTTCGCAGCCCCTGACACCCGCTACTTTAGAGTCGCAGACTGTTACCGACTCCCATGTGGAGTCGGCCATGCCACTGGAAACTCAAAGTATTGGAGCCTCGGACGCTATTCCCTCAGATGGGTCTGGAGCCACTGAGCAGGCACCGGCTTCTGAGGGTGTATTCAGACCTAAACATCTATATATTAAACCGACTACAGCTTCAAAGGCAAAGACTAAAGCACCTTTAAAGACAAAGAAAACAATTCAAGAGCCACATGGACAGGTCTCCATGCCCAAAAAACAGATGCTCAAAATGGCCGAGGACTTGATTACCTTGATCAGGGGCTCCCATCCTCCTCCTGATAAGAGGCCTAGGCAAGAGCCAGATTATGAATCTTCAGATTAGGTTTCTATTTCTTCTGATTCCTCTTCTGATCAGGAATATTCACTCCCCCCCCCCTATGAGGATCTAATGCTGAAGAATCTATTCCTTCAGCTTCTCCTCCTGAGGACTATTCTTTTGGGGAAACCTTGCATACCATGAGGGAGCATTTCCACTGGGAGAGCCAAGATTTTTCAGAATCTAAAAATCTATTCTGAACACATTCCTGGATATACCAAAATTCAAGATGTTGACTTTGCAGCAGCTTCTGCCCATGCTGGGCAAGAGCGGCAGCTTGTGACTTTAGACCTAAAAGAGGCATACCTGCATGTCACAATCAGACAAATATGCAGAAGATACCTCAGATTCAAGGCTGGCTCAATGCATTACCAATTCTCTGCACTGCCCTTTGGCTTATCTACTGCGCTCAGGGTCTTTACAAAAGTGCCTGGCACCGGTATTTGCATTCTGCAGACAAAGAGAAATACAAGTATATCCTTACTGGGACAACTGTCTAATTCAAGCAGAGAACAAGGACATTCTTCTACAGCATCTGGCATTTGTGAAAAGACTTCTAACATGCCTAGGGTACACAGGCAACAAAAAGAAATCAAAACTAGTACCATTCCACGAAAGTCTGCACAGCTACTATAAACATAGACTAATACAAGTAGAATCTACTTGTATTAGTCTATGTTTATAGTAGTTGTGCAGATTTTCGTGGAATAAAAGTGTTTTTCTATTCGTCAAGTGAATTCTGTGTTTCGGAAGTACTAGAGGAGGACAGCTTTTATAGTTACCAGACAGCGTTTCTCATTTGCTTTTTTGGAATAGTTTCTGACTATGGACTTTTGTTTTCTTTTGGTTATTAGTATTTCAAAATGTTGGCAACAAAAGCCCATTTATCTGCAAGAAAAAATCTGCAGGCTTTGGGCTTCATGGCATCCTGCATCCTACTAATTCCATATGCAAGACTGCATATGAGGAAACTTCAAAGTTACCTAAAAAGTGTTTGGATTCAACATTGCCACAGCCTGGAAACTATGATTACTCTCATTCCCTGCCTGCAACAGGAGTTTTGATGGTGGACAAAGACTTGTCACCAAAACAAGGGGCAGCCATTCACATTACCCCCAGCCAGGCAGACACTAACAACGGATGCATCAGATTATACCTGGGGGGCCCACATGGCAGGAAGATGCATTCAGGGCACATGGACCTCAAACCAAATGCATCTACATATCAATCAAAAAGAGATGCTAGCTGTTCAAAATGCCCTGACAGCCTTCCAGGATCTACTTCATCCAGGGCAACTACTGATAAAGACAGACAAAACACCATGGTCATGTGGTATATAAACAAGCAGGGGAGCACACATTCTTACCCCCTTTGCAGACTAGCCATGACTTTGTGGGACACAGCATTGACTGACCAAGTACATCTGCAGGCACAATTCCTGCCAGGAAGGAAAAATACTCTGCCAGGCCAGAAACCTCATGGATCCCCATGAGTGGCAGCTGGATCCACAAGTCTTCAGCATGATAACAAGGAAATGGGGATGCCCGGACATAGATCGATTTGCCTCCCCTCACAACTACCAACTAAAAAGATTCTGCACAAGGATTTATCACAGATAAGCATGGAAAGTAGACGCCTTATCTTTCATCTGGAAAAAAATATCCATATATGCCTTTCCCCACTGCCTCTCCTACCCAAGGTACTCCTAAAGGTCAGACAGGAGAAGCCACAGATGATACTAATTGCCCCAGACTGGCCCGCCAGTACGGGTATCCAATACTAAGGAACTTGTCTCAATGCCCAGCTTGGACCTTACCTCAAATACCTCATCTACTGTCCCAGCAAAACAATCGGATCCTGCACAGCCAACTCGGGACTTTAAACCTGGCAGCATGCGGATAATGTAGTCATACAAAACACGCCTCTCAGTAAAGCTGTGATGGATGTCATTTTGGAAGCCAGAAGGCCTAGTACTAGAAAATCTTACGCTGGAAAATGGAAGAGATTTTGTGCTTGGAACCAGGCACAAGGAACTGATACAGCTGTGCCAAATATTCCTCAGATTTTGCAATACTTAACTGAGATGTTAGACAAAGGCCTATCTTTTTCATCTATTAAAATTCATGCCTCTGCCATTTCGGCTCATTACAATACAGAGCCACCAATCTTTTCTCATTTCTTATTAAAGCAGTACCTCAGAGGAGCCAAAAATGTAAGGCCTCCAAGGAGATCACCAATGCCTCCATGGGACCTCAACTATGTCTTGGAAAAACTCACCCTGCCTCCTTTTGAGCCAGCTGCTACTGCTGATATAAAGTTTATATCTTGGAAAACCACTCTGCTTCTAGCAATAACTTCTGCAAGATGAGTTTCAGAGCTACAGGCACTCATGGCTGTGGAACCTTTTATCATTTTTTATTTAGACTGCCAACTTTTCATCCAAATCCACAGAATAAGGGGGAGAGAATTCTGCATTCTTTGGATGTACACAGACAGCTTAGATTCTACTTGGACAGAACCAAAGTTTTCAGAAAGACAGAGCAATTACTAGTGCATATGCTGCAGGATCACAAGGAAAGGCTATCTCAAAGCAGACATTTTCAAAGTGGATAGGCCATTGTATTCGTTTCTGCTACTTACACCATGGCAAGCCAGTGCCCAAGGGCATTAGGTCACATTCCACCAGAGCTGCAGCCACTTCAGCAGTCTTTCTCAGGGGAGTACCAACCTAGGACATTTTAGAGGCTGTTACTTGGAGTTCAGTGCAAACCTTTACAAACCGCTATCATCTACCACTCTACCACTCTACTCTAAATCCAGGGCAGGCTTTGCCACTGCAGTTATGCAGGGCCTCATAGCCGCTCCTAATGCTGTTTAGCTCCAGCCTCCCATCCATAGCTTTGGGACTCTACCCAAATGTAATGACTACAACAGTGAAACACGAAGAACATAGTAAGTTGTGTACACTTACCATAAATGTAGATGTTCGAGTGTATTCACTGTTGCAGTCCAGGTTGCCCACCCGCCATCCCCCAGTCATTCTGGAGTTTATCTTTCCTTCTCTTTCTTCAACAACCTATGTGGTATATTTGCTTGTAGATGAAGGTAAAGTTTATTTTGATGCATGTGTGTGTGTATATATATGTAAATTTTATATATTTTTTGCTACCTTTTTGGGAGCACCTGACATCTGGGGCAAGAAAAAATAAAGGAAATGGTGTATACCCCTGACGACCTGACATCATGGAAAAGGAGACAGCAACCAATGCAGGACCCAAGACTTTGGAATTCAGGCCGACTGAGGGCAACCTGCCAGAAGATTACCCAAATGTAATGACTGCAACAGTGAATACATTCGAACATCTACATTTATGGTAAGTGTACACAACTGTACTTTATGGGCTCTTTTGGGGGGGGTGTAGTTTGCACTGAACCTGTCTGTCAGGATGTTGGCTATATTGGTTGGTTCAGTGTATTTTGTGCCATTCTGCACCAACACTAAACAGATCTGAGAATTGCCACTTAGATTCTTGACATAGCTAAAGAATGCCTTGTGGTTACCTTTGGAGTCCATAACAATTTTTCTTTCGAAGCTAGCCTTGGATGATTTTATGAGGGAATGTAGTTTCTTGCTGATACTGATCAGGGATGTCTTCCCTTCTTGGGATTTTACTCTTTTCTGTACTAGTTTCTTCCTTCTATTGTATAGCTTGTTTATGTCAGGGGTCCACCAGACTGTTTTCCTTTTCTTGGAGAAGTGAGTCTTGGTTTTGTTTGGGATAGCACGATCCATGCATTCTTGTAGGTGCCCATAGAGTGCATTAATAAAGGATTTTGCAGCTTGGACAGAGTTATCCTTTAGCATGAGGGCTTTGAAACTTCCCACCTCGGTCTTAAGTAACGTGAAGTTTGTTTTCGAAAAGTTTTTCATGGTGGTTTCTTTGACCGGGGGTGGTGGTTGAATGTGACCGGGGGTGGTGGTTGAATGTGGATATCCAAAGTGATTAGTTTATGGTCAGATCTAACCAGCGAGGGGTTGACCTCCAGTGTGGAACACCGGTCATCCATGTTGGTGATGACCAGGTCCAATATGTTGTCACCTCTGGTGGGAGTGTTGACCAGTTGATCCAGGGAGTTTTGAGTTTATAAATTCTAGGAAATGTTGTGCAAGGGAGTTTGTACTTGAGTAGTTCTTCCAGTTAATGTTTGGGTAATTGAAATCACCCAATATCAGGGGGTTTGGTAGGACCTTTGTTTTCCAGCGTTTCCAGGAATGCGGAGTGGGGTTCCTGGGACATGGTGGGTGATCTGTAGCAAGCTATAATTTGAATAGCAGCTTTGGCCATTGTTAGTTGCACGTGGATGATCTCTGAAGCATCGTGCTGTGCCACTAACATGGAGGTGTGGGTATCCTTGATGAATATGGATACTCTCCCACCTTTTGTATTTCGGTCTTAATTATGTTGCCGAAATGTGTGGTATGAGTTGTAGCCTAGTAGTGCTGGGGTGCTCTCTGGAGCCTTAAACCAGGTTTCTGTTACTGCACATATATCAATTTTCTCCATACTGAGGAGTGCCTCGAGTGCGTGCATTTTGAGGTTTAGACTTCTGGCATTCAATAGCATTACCCTCAGTTTTTTGTTACTTGTGCTATTTACGGTGGTGGGTTTGTCTTTTGAGCCTTGCCTAAAAAAGGCACTATGGGGGTGGCAAGAGCCTTGGCCAGTATTCGAAAGCGTAAGGGTGACAGGTGCAAGCCATCTCTAGTGAAGCAGCGTGGTATGTCGAGCATGTCATCCCAGGCTGACAGACACTGGATCCCCTTTGAATGACACCAGAAGCTTAGCCAATTGTTGAAATTGATAATTTTTTCTCTATACCATGGTATCATTCTTGGTGAGGGCAGGATGCTACTCAGGGTCAGGGTCATACTGGCCTGGGCTACGTGATCAGAGAGCTCCTCCATGTCTCTTTTCATGTAGTCCAGGCAGGTATGGCTCAGGTCATTCACACCAACATGGACAATGACAGAGTCATATTTGTACTTGTTCTGGAGCGACCTGAGTGCTTATGTTATATGGTGGATCCTGGCACCCGACAGGCAGCTAACAGTAACCTTCTCCTTGTTTAGCCTAGTGAGTTGGACGTCAGTGTGCCTGACTATAGAGTCACCTATTACTAGTGCGTTGGGTATGCTATTTTGCCTTAAGGGCTGTGATTGTGTGGCACACTGGTTTTGTGAAGTATATGTTTCATGGTTTGTGTTGGGGGGTGGAGGTTGCTTGGATGTCTGCTTTGGTGGTCTCTGTTGCTTTTGCAGATTTTTATTTAGAGCCTCTGAGTATGTTTTGTTGTATTTGTGTGTTTTTTGCCGGCGCTGGTTTCATAGGTCTATGTGAGACTAGTGGTGTGATGCAAGTAATACCCTTCTCCTCTTGACTGCCTGGTCTAGTCTTGGGTTGAGCGAGCTTAGCCTCCAGTTGGCTGTATAATTGCATCTCTCGCATGTATTAGTGTTTGGTGGAAGGAGGAGAGGGTTGTCTTTGTACATGAGGCAATTGTAACATTGCTTCAAAATGCCCAGATTCACCAGTTGGACTGGAGAGTACACCTGAAACTGCCCTTTGGACATGCCTGGATAGGTACAGTGAACTGTTTTACTGATTGGCTGGTAAGGTTGAATAGAGAGCCTTGTCCTTCTCTACAGTATAGGGGGGCCTAGTGCTAAGGTTTATTAGTGCTTGCTATGAGTTTTTGGAGCAAGTGCCGGGATGAGAATTGAATGGTTTGAGTGCTTAAGTTGAAACTTTGTCTAGTTCCAGGGGAAAAATTGAAGAGTAGACTTTGTGGAGCCGGGAA
This sequence comes from Protopterus annectens, assembly GCF_019279795.1. Taxonomy (NCBI): domain Eukaryota; kingdom Metazoa; phylum Chordata; order Ceratodontiformes; family Protopteridae; genus Protopterus; species Protopterus annectens. The sequence goes on from NC_056741.1 coordinate 835,276,146, forward strand.
TTGTTATACCCTAGCTAACTGGCGCTGCCCAGTGTGCAAAACCGTGCAAATGTGGATTTTATAGCAGGGAAATGAAAGGGAGAGAAATTAGCTCAAAATGGCCAATAAACTACAAATTTCTGGGCTGAAACCACTCCTCCAGGGACAGATAGGCTGCTCAAAGCTCCCTCTCTCACAGTGAACAGAGAAACTTCCTTATATCCAAGTAAGGTATGGGCAAACACAGAAACTTTTAACACAGCCCTGAATTCAGCACTAACCTGAAAACTAGACTATACTAGCTTAGAAAGGCGGGAAAACAAGTATATTTTTATTTATTTATTGTTTTTTTTTTTTGTTTTTTTCAGAAAATAAAGCAGATACAACAAAAAAACACTTTAAATGCATAGCAATGGCTATCACACTTGAGTGTGTAGCCTACAACAGTTAAACCGGTAGTTTAAACACAAAAATCACTTTGTTAAAGTGCAGGCAGTAAAATAAGTGCAATATGTAGCTGAAACAAGGTTTTTAAAGCACAGAAACTCTAGAAAATCAGTGTTTTAGGTGGAATTAGCTAAAGGCATCAAGAAAATGAAGAAAAATGATACTTAATCACTCCAAAGTCTCTCTTTTGTCTCTCTGCTGCTGTAGAACTCTGCAGGGCATCAGGCAGGAGCTTGCTGAGCTGTATGAGTTACTAACATTTGTCAGGTTTTCTTAAAGGTCATTTATGTCTTGGGAGGGGTTCACTAACTGCACCTAATTTGCAATCGTCTATGAACTTGGTCAGCCAGGGCTCTTGATGATGTCCGTGATCGAAGAGAAGAGTATGCTAAACAGGAGTTGCCCAAGTACTAAGCTCTGAGGCATCCCGCTAATGACTAGTGCTTTTGTGGAGGTAGAGTCCCCATCCTAATTTCTTGGGCCCTGTCTTTTTAAGCCAGCAGGTGACGTAGAGGTTAGTACTTGTTTCAGTGAGTTTGGTTATAATGCCCAAGTTTGGTATTGTGCTGAATGCTTTCACCAGGTTGAGGTCAGCTGTGTGCCCCATTTTGCCCTTGTCCATTGCTTTGGTAATCCTCTCAAATAAGTCCACCAGGTTGAATCGGCATGACCTACCCTTGATGAAACCAAAGTGAGTTAGATCTAGTGTCTGTAGGTTTCCTGTGTCATTATTTAAAATATCCATGATTACTCTTTCTAAAGCTTTACATACTAGACTAGGCAGACTTATGGTGTGATGGTTCCCTGAGACCGTGGATGGCCTGCCCTTGTACAACTGAATAACCATTGCAGTCCTCCATTCATTCAGAGTGTAGCTTGTTTGGAGGCTGTGATTAAATAGTGACTCAGTAAGCCTAATAGTTCATGTTTCATGGTATTAAGAAGGCATCCTAGGATGATATTGCAGCCCATCAATGCAGTGCTCTTGGATTCAAAGAGTGTCTTGAAGACATGTTCCACAGTGATATTTGGGGGAAGTTATAGTTTTGGCTATTTCTTGAGGGGTGTCTGACTTTGCTGAAGAAAGCTTTGTGACTGTACTTTGCCTGGGAGGATATTTTTACCTAAAATATGGCATTGATAGACATAAGCCCCCTGAATTGCTTATTTAAATTGAATAGGGAGATTTTTTAACTTGACAGTCATTGTACCTTCTAATTTTTACCATGATTTTCAGCATTTTGTTGTACAACCTATTGATTGGATTTCACCAGGTTGGCTTGTTTTGAGTTGGACCTCCTCCTCCTCCTGTTATGGGTGGGCACAGCTATATCTGTATGCAGCTGTTATTCATGGAAACCCTGTATAATCATACTAAGTCTGCATATGCAGTGGTGTTTTATGGGGTTGGGGGAAATGGAATTTTGCCAAGCTGTCATTTAATAGTAGGATGTTTATCTTAGAGTAATTCCTAAAAGTTCCAGGGTTGGTTGGGGTTCAGGCTTTTATTTTTATCTCAAAGAAGACAATTTTATGGCATGACTTGACTAGTGAGGACAATACACTAGGAATGGTGCAATGTTCTCCCATGTTTGATGACTAGGTGATGGATGTTATCACCCCAAGTGGGTGTATGGACTAGCTGGTCCAGAGTATTTCTGTTTACAAAGTACAGGAATCTCTGTGCATGCATAAAGATGTGTACGATTTCCAGTCTATAACAGGGTAGCTAATCACCGATGAATACGGAGTTGAATGGGGAATGCCTCCAGTATGTTTAAGTATGTATTATGGATTTCATGGGTCAATAAGGCGAACAAGTAATTTGCAATGATATGACTTTCACTGTAGTAATCTGGATGTTGAGAAGCTCAAGTCCATCATACTGATTGACCATTCTTGATGTGTGCATGTTTTTGATGAAAATTGCAACATCTGCACCCTTTATCCCTTTCTGTGGTGTCAGTGGTCTAAATGTGTGGAAAGCATTGTAGCCCTGCACTGCAGGGGTGCACTCCATGGCTTTAGTCACTGCACAAAAGTCTACCTTCTTGAGGGTGAAGAAAGCTTGCAGGTAGTGGATATTCTTGTTTAGACACCTGGTATTGAATAGTAACACCTTTAGATGTACTTGTGTTAGCTTTGCTTTGTCTAAAGGTTTATCAGATTGTCAATGCCTAAAAAGGTACTATGGGGAGGACAAGGTTTTAGCCAATATACAAAAACCTAAAGTGACAGGTGCAAACCATCCCTGGCAAAGCAGAGTGGTCTGTGTATCATATACTCTCAGGCTGATAAATATTCTAGCCAACATCATATGAAGCCAAAAACTAAGCCAACTGACTTATCACCTTTTGTTTATATTGTGGCATCATCCTTTGAAAAGGTAGAATGCTGCTTAGTGGTAGGCTTATACTGGTCTAGGACACAGTCCGACAGTCCAGGGAGGTATGTCTTGGGTTGTTTATACCCACAAAGACTGTGACTGAATCATACTGGTACTTATGATTCAGCAGTGTGTGTGTGTGTGTGTGTGTGTGTGTGTGTGTGTGTGTGTGTGTGTGTGTGTGTGTGTGTGTGTGTGTGGTGTGTCAGAGCCTGGCCCTTGACAGGCAACTGACCATGACACTCTACTTACTCAGCCTAGTGAGTTTGACCAAAATATTGGGTTGTGTGGTTGTTTGCCTTATGAGCTTAAAGGTTGAGATACTGTCAGATGTGGCTGTATATTTCATGGTGGGTGTTGATTTGATATAGTGCTTTTGAGGTTGACTAGGTTATTTTGTTGTGGGTGCAAAATCTTGATGGCCTTTTGAGTTTAGGAAGATTATATTTCAAAGTCTCAGCAAATGTGTCCAGTACATAGTATGTGTGCTGAGTGTAGTGTGTGTGTTTCTGACAACCTGTTTAGTATTAGTGCTTGTATGCAAGAGGCTTGCCTCTAGAGACATTGTGTGACTACATCTCTCGTATACTTTATTAGTTTCAGAATTAGGTGGTTGTCCATAAACATGAGACAGCTGTTACATTGCCTCAGGTATCCATAGCCACCAAAATGGCTACAGAGATCGTAGGAAAGTGCATATCCATAGCTTCCGATCCTTAATCATGATCACTAAGAAATGGTACACAAGGGCTCTAGAGTTGGTTAGCTTGGGTCTTGTATGAACTTGACTTTAGTCAAGACTGTATATGACTAAGTTTGTAGGGTTGCAGCCCTCATCAAACAAAGTAGTTGTTTGGTGTGCATCTAAGACCTAGGAATTTTGAAATGTAGTTTTGTAGGGCAGGTTTCAATTCTAAGTGCTTGCATCTCTATATATGAAAGTGCTAACTGCCACTGCATGATGAACACCATTGTACAAAAGCAATGACTTTATACAAACAGAGAAACTGAATAAACAAACCAAATGACCCCCTGGTCAATCAGAAAATTGCACTTTGACCTTCTGAAATGATTCTTGAGCTCAGATGAGATCCAATTCCTCCCTACTGCCAGCTGAGCACAGTCCAGTTCCTTCTTAATGTAAAATCACCTGGACAGTGCAAAAAGAAATATTAGCCAACTAAACTAAGCAGAGGGAGTGCTCACAAAGTATAGAATCCAGCAAACAGTCTCTGCTAATTAGAAAGGCACGTTTACGTTTTTTTAAGTGCAAATACACAGTAAGTTATGCAAAAATATAACACTAGCACAGCTAGAAAGTGTCAAAAAGTTCAGTTTAAGCAGGTAAATGTACATGGTTACCAAGGATGGCATAGGATTGGAGCAAAACTCTCAGAAATCTAAGTGTTTGGAATCTCTGTGTAAATGAGACATGTACGATAACTGATTAAACAAACAGAATGGCCCCCTGGCCAATTGGGAAATTACACTTGGGGCTCTCTGAAGTGATTTTCCAAGCTCAGTTAGATGAGGCTGTTCTGCACTGCCACGGGAGTGCAGTACAAACCCTTTCTTAATGTAAAATCACCAGAAGAAGTGGAACATACAAAATGAAATAGTATTAGCCAACTATGCTTAGCACAGAGAACTGCCCGCAGAGTTTAGAAATCAGCAGTGTGTGAGCAATGGGTTGGTAAATCTTCCTTTACTGGGGGATACTGGAGTAAAATCTTCATTTCTGATGAAATAGTCATCAGCTACTTGAGCCAAAAGAGAAAAAAAATCATCATGCCAGATTCTGCTGCAGGCAGCAACACTTATTTCAGCTACCTGGTGACAGAATCAGTCCTAGTCTTTTTTCCTTCCTTTAAACTTCAGATTCAAATCCATCTCCTCAAGAATCAATGTATGTGTATTATCTCCTTATCTAAGATTTCTTTGTAGTCCTTTTGGGATTTGGATACTAACCAACCCTTTTCTAACCTTTGGAAAGCAGTCTCCATGGAGAAATCACCATTAGTTTTTTTTTTTTTTGAGGTTCTGGCAAGTAATAGGCATATATACTTATGCATTCTCCTATTTTTGCCCTTTTCCCTACTTCTGTTATATGTCAGCCACACAGCAAGACTTCTCATGGAAATTGAATGCAGAATTTTGGTGACTCATTGTTCTTGTCTACTGTAGTCCTTCTACTAGCTTGCACGTGTTTCCAAACATAAGTACTTGATGATGCATATATGTACAAACATAAGTCTTTAGAGGCTTGGACAAATTCTAACCCTCAATCAATTGGCAGACTGTGGCATTGCATTTGTGCCTGCATTCATATGTGCTGTTGCTGTTGCTGTTGTCATTGTGTTACCATAGAGTAAATAAAGGAAAAAAAACTTTTGGAATAATTTTTAACATTGTCTGTTCTGCATTGGAGACCTTTACAACTACTCTGATTCACTTGGATGATGTCACTGACACTATATCTGCAAATGCATACCTAACATATGAACAGCCTATGTCAAAGATAGTCTTAATGAGATAACATTTAGTACACTCAAGTGGCAAAAATTTACTAGGGCTGAAAGCAGATAACATATTTATAGTCCCCCTAAACAGAGTTAATGCTGTACTGTATTGTTATTTTGCACACAGTTGTAAATCTTTAGTAATGAGACATCACTAGATTTTTGCACTTGTATAGGCCGAGTAGATACTTTATGAAAGGACATAGCCAATTTAGAAATTCAATAAATGCTGTGACGTATATTATATACTGTATGAGTTAACAGGCATGCAAAAACAAGTGTGTGAACATGAAAGGTAATGTTCAAGGTTAAATTTTATTTATTTATTTTATTTTATTTTACATTTGTTGACTGGGAGTGTCCGACCTGAGCTCAAGCCCTTTTTCAGTGGATGCCTGGGGGAGAAAAGCTCCAAACAGCTTCCAGTCTAATTTTGCTTGCAATAACTGCTTCAGCTAATTTTACTTTTAAGATACACTACTTATTGGTTATAGCATTGAAGCCTGGACTGTTGTGCTTTATGAAACCAGCTCTAAGAAATTGAATGCTACAGGCTGTTACTGCACATTACTTAAGTGAGTAAAGGCTTTCTTTGTAAATTGTTAAGATGTGGAATATGTTTGCAAAATAGTCAAGGTTGCTAGTAAAGTGATCCGACAGAATGTTTTTTTTTTCATGACAACTGCACTTTATTAACTTTAAGAAGACAACAAGCATATAACAAAATATAATAATATTTTGACTTTAACTATGAACAGGTTGGATAAACTACTTAAATATGCAATGTACTGTAATATATCTTGATAGTAAATCTATATAAATCTATATACAGCAGTAAAGTATAAAGAAAAATATAAACTCCCTGTATAGTGAACTATTCATGTCCCTTCCTCTCTCTGTCTATCATACAATTAAAAAGAATAATGAGATAACAGAGAGTCTGGCAGTAAGTATTAATTTAAGTGATTAATTTGCTCATAGTCACAGCATTTGAACAGTAATGATAAGGATACAATTATGGGAGAATACATTCAGCAAATTAACTTTAGGATTTTTCCCAATATTTAATGAAACAAGGTTTTCTTTTATCTTGTGCTAGGAAATTACAAAATTGGACATATTTAAAAGCCATATATTTAAAAGCCTTCCAGGTTATTGAATTAAAGCTAAACAATTTTTTTGAGATATAAAATTCATCTAGAGTAAATAGAATTATTAGTATTTTCCATTCCAGTAAATTTAAACCCTTGGGTCAAATATAGAGAATGGACAGTGCAATTTTCTAGACTTTATTATAGTTCCATAAAATCTTAGGTTTGTGGCATGATGCCTTCTGTAATTGTTTTATAAGTGCAATCCCAAAATATGCATAATGCATCCTTCTGGTTTGAAAAACAGGGGTTGCAAAGCATTTTGAATTAATGGAAGCCATTTTCTCCTAGTGTGAGACATGCATTGTTAATAATGATAAACTGAGTATAAAAAATATCAAGAGGAATACTTTTGGTACTTAAAATACACATATTATTTTGTGGAACTTTCTTGAAGCAGGATGTGGACATATTCTAGTCAAATTTTGATCCGAATTCTGTGTTTTGTTCAGAAACGTTAAAAATTTGTTTTAGGATATTAAGTAACCTTTGGGTAGTACTAGAGCTAGGTTTTGCTATTCTAATGAGCCAGAAATCAGTAGGATTAGATCCCAAATAATTCTACTTTTAAGGAGAGGAATTGTTGATAAGACTAACATTTTATTATTTAGTTTGCAATTTGGATTTTGTTTGATAGGTTGAAGATTTTCATTTAAATTCAACCAATTCATAATTTTTGAAAGGATAAAATTAAGTTATCCAGTTAGTTATCTATAGTATAAAATTAAAAATTTGTTTTTTTTTTCAAGAAAGGAATTGCAAAGTGGTTACATTTACACTTTTCTTTTATGTGATTAAATGAATTTTTTGCCCATGGAAGTTGCCATACATTATATTTATGATTTTTGAACTGCAGTGGTGGTGCTGCGGTAGCATTGTTGCCTCACAGTATGATGTTGTCCTGTTCGATTCTCAGCTAGAGCATCTTCTGTGTGGAGACCTGCATGAATAAAGCTGAAAGACACAACAACAACAATCTAATTAGATTATTAAGAATTATTAGCAAAAATGAGAATTTTAAAATAATGTCTTATATTAAAAAGATTGTTTTTGGAACAGCATTTTTCAGAAGTAATTATTAATAAATTTATTGAAGAAGTGAGGAATGACAGATGCATTAAATTTTGTCCTATTCTTAAATATGGATTTACATCTAAAGTGAAATCTGATATTATAATAATCTTTGAGTTTTCCATTACCTATTAGTTTTGCCATTAAAATGTTAACAATTGGAAAGTTCAGGATTTATATAAGGTTGATGGTAACAAACCAAATTTCTGTTAAAAAAATAGAACTTTAAAGGTATTTTGAAATGAGCAAGATAAAGGAAATGAAAAAGAAGATTGTAAATATCCAACAGGAATGTATACATGTGGGAAGTATAACTCTTATAGATTTATTAATGATTTTCACAGTTTTATTTTTAGGCATAATGGTTATGAGATTAAAATAAAATGTAGATTTGATTTAACTCCTCTAATTTACTGTATCTTGCACCTCTTGCTAGGGTTTATATGTGGGGAAAACCCCAAGACCCCTGGCAAACATAATTTATGAGCATAAGACAGCTGTAAAGAAAGAAATGGGACAAGTGATTTAGCTAAACCTAGCTTGATTTGCAAGGATTTTAAGAAGTTCAAGTTTATTATATTTGAACATGTGAGCATCTTTATAGGTAATGTAAGTAACTTATTAGAAGTTAAAGGATTGAAATGGCAGCTTTCATTGGCTACCAATATTTTCATGGTATTATGAAAATCTAAATATTAAGTCTATATTGACTTGGTTTCATTAAACAGGAAGTGATATAATGGATTTGTGGTAGGAGGCTGGCATAATGGTTAAGGTGTTTACCTTAAAGACAACAAGGTACAGGGTTTGATTCTCACATGGGATAATTGGCTAGGCTTAAAATGGCCCACAAGGGCAGTTAGCCTAGTACTAACCTATGAACATATGTCTAATTGTTTGTTTAATTGATTAATGAAATTTAGTTTTTAACAGCTAGGTTTTGAATGAATATTATGTTTCTGATGAAGTTCTGTGAATAAAATAACTAAAATGTTTTACAGACTTGTTTAATTTTCCTAAGCTGGAAGACATTTTATTGTTTAGTTTTAAAAGTCTGTGCAAGGTTCTGTGTTGTTTTAAGTATTTTTAGTAATCTGCTTGTGGTAATAATTAGATAATAAAATAAAAAGTCTGCAATTTTAGTGTAGCTTATTCTTATTGATTTGGAGTCCCAAATTAATTTGCTTAGTAAAGAGTTAATATTGTTAAAAAAAAAAGTTGTGTACGATGAAATGATAAGATGAAAGTAATTTAGGAGCTATGTTCATTTTTAGATTTGCTATTTTAGATAAAAGAATTTCATCTCATTTCCTCTGAACAAGTCTTTTTGAATATTTGACCAAGTACTTTGCTATATTATATTGAAAGTTCAGATTTATAATTTGATTATTCCCAAATATTTTAAAGAATTATTTATTTTAAAGTTATAGGTTGGGTTAAGCTGGAAAAGTATTGTTTTTTATAGATTTAGCTTATAGTTTGAAAATCTATAGAAAAAACATAATCAAATTTACTGTTTGGGGGTAACTCTAAGTTTGGTGTTGACAGATAGATGTTTGCCATCCACAAACGTTGTAAGAGGAACATTAAGTTTTTAAAATGTTGATATGTTATAATATGAACTCTATACAAGTGGTAAAATAGGGGTTTTATTTATAAATAATATTGCCTAACTCATTGTTGTATTGTATTGGTTTCTATAAATATATGTTGACCACAAATTGTGTTGAAGAATGTGTCATATATGGTCATTTTGAAAAAAAGTGGAGGAATGCCAGAGTTGTTTATGATCTTCATCAAGAAGGAAATATTAATTCTGTTGAATGCCATAGCTGTGTCTAAAGCCAGTATAATTGCACCAGTTTTCCTTTTGTTGTTTAGCCATTGGAGGGTGTCTAATGTTAAGGTTTGGTCATTAGACTTGTAGAATGTAAACAATCCAACTGAAACAAAGAAACACTTGGATTACAAAATGTAATCCTTTCATTGGCTATGACAAATGCTAGAATTTTTGTTTCATAGTTAGAGGTAGGTCTGTTAGCTGGGTCTAGTGGGTCTTGATTGTATTTAGAGATTTATTTTTGACCTGTTTAAATAGATATTAGGGAATCCTTTTTGAATGATATATATTTCTAATATAATTTTTGATAAAAATTTTTACAAAATGTTATAAAACACAGATGTAAAACAGTACAGACCAGGAGCTTTCCCTAACTTAATGTGGTCAGTAAAACATACTATTTCAGAAGAAGACTGGAAAATCAGTTCATTTAAAAAAAAAAGCTTTCCGATTCTTAGTCCTCCCAGTCATTTACATTTTTATTGTACAAATCTGAAATTATTTTTTGAAAGCTGAGATATGTTCATCAGAGGTTGATAAATTGTTGCTGTATTTATTTTCTGGAATTGTAGTGTGTGGTTCTCAGAGTGCATGCTGAGGGGAGGCATATTGCAAATTTAATAAATGATTCTGAAACAAGAAAGAAAAAAGTTAGTAATGAGACTATGTTTTAAGAGGAAATTTGCTAAATTTTTAATGTACGTTAAGAAGTGCAGTACTCCCAGTGGATTGTTCCATGGATGTGTCAAATGTTGTGCAGTGAGACAGGAAGCAGACATATAAAGACATAAAAACTAAAAAGCCAGCAGCATTCACAAACCATATAGCTGAAACACTGGCAAGTCCTAAGGGGTCATTTGTATGTATTACACCTTGAGGATTCTAGCTTGGCTGAGTCTTTCTTGTAGTTTTTACAAAGTAAGGAAAGGAAATTCCATTTAGGTGAGTTGGAGGGATTGTCAGAGCTTGGGTGCAAGAATGGAGAAGGAATAATGCTATAGTGCAGTTTGGTTTGGGAAGTTTGGAGTGAGGAAGTTAATTAGGTGAGGTTGTAAGAGGTGATTTTATTATGGAATTTGGCAGAAAGAGACAGGAAGGCACCTGGTTGAAGTAGTTTGAAATGAAGAGACATGAGTAGGTCAACACTGTAGATGTCTGGGAGCAATTTGTCTTTGGAGAAGGTGGTGCATTGATGTTCCTGAGGTGGGGGAGCTGGAAATTGTTTTCACTGAACAGGGGAGTAATGAGTTTTTTTAGGGGCTGTGCCTATGATGCGGAATCAATATGCAAATTGAGCAAGGAAAGACTCATGCCTATTTCAGCTCTAGCTGCAAAACAGAGAGATTCTGCTAGACAAGAATAAGCAAAAATTGATTTGTGCCCATAATACAAACAGAAACAAAAGAGTATGATATTACAGTAAATCAGCAAGGGACTATTTATGTAAATCTAGTTCTTTGGTGGCAGGTTACTTCATTGGTCAAAAACATATGAAGTTTGTTTTTGAAGTCATACAGGTAGAGCTTCTGATATCAGTAAACGGTTCCTTTCAAGTTACAGCATTTGCTTTTGTCTTGTTTTCGTTTGCTCTTTGAGAAAATATTTGCTACTTATATCTTTCATTATTTGAATATGTTATCATGGCTTATTGTTCCTTAACTCTTTTAGGGACCTGGTTGTGTCAAAGCCACTGAATGTGGAGTTGCCTCGCTCGATGGTTGAAGTTGTGACGAGCTGGAATCTACCCATGTCTCACTGGCTAAACTCTTGTATGTATAGAACAATGTGTCTGCCACCATGTGGACAATGTCAACACAGCAATATTGTATGAAATCTGTTGTGATCTACATTGCATAGTCCTAGATTTTACTTGCTGCATACTGCCTTATTTTTTTATTTTGTTTTGTACATGATACCTTTATGGATGAGTAGTTTCTTTCTATTGATAGTTTACTTTTGTATGTATATTTTTGTTTTACTGTTTTAATAATTTTTTTCTTTTGGGCCATCACAAACTGCCATGTATCTGATATTTACAGATAAGCAGGTCTTCTACTTTTAAGATAATGACCACTACGTTAAGAGAGTTTTTTAGCACACTGCATTTACATTTATGTGTGTACTCTGTGTACATATGCATACACACACACACACACACACACACACACACACACACACACACACACACACACACACACACACACACACACACACACACACGCTTTATTTATTAATTTATTTTGGTATATCTCCGTGATCCATGTGTTACTCCTTGGAGATCTCAGGAGTTAGTATACAATACTGAGAGCAAAAAACTAGTCAAGTTTTCTATATTTTTTTTTAATTTTGAGGTTGGAGTTAAGTATCCAAGCCATCTTCTCTGACAAACTACAATTTCTTTACCTGTAATTCTAGCTGGAAACTTTAAATATGGTCTTTAGTTATTTTACTTTTAACTTTATTTGAGAAGACAAGGTGCTATGGTACAAGAGATATACATTTGAATTGAAAGAAGAAGATAAAGCATTAATCAGGTAATAGCCTTTAAATCTGTGCAGGATGCTGAAAAGTGACAAAGAACAGGGAACCAGATGCTGTAATCCCCTCCACATGTCTACCTAGCTGTCAGAAGTAATTAGACTCCCCTCTGTAAAGGCTCTGTTGCCTTTCCTAGAACTTTTAGGGGTGATAGATGGCTCGAGTATTGCATATTTTAGTGTAGAAGACCCATGAATTTGTAAGACAGTTATAGTTTTGTTCATGGAAGGTGATAGAAATTCCAAACAGTAGACTGCTTTTCTTCTTGGATACTGCTCTTATAGCAAATGGGCAACAGAATAGCTTCACATAATGAAGTTCTGGTCATATAAAGTTGATGCATTTGTACAGCCAAGTAACAGGTGAGGTTGTCTAGTGCCTTGGAATAAATAATTCACCACTGTAATAGAAATAAGTAGTCTTAACTTTGTTTTCTGACTGGAACAAACAATGGCAGCAAGGACACACATACCTTAAAGTGGACAGCAGCTTACCTAAACTTGGCTTAACATTGTCTCCTGTATAGTACTAATGTAGAATATAACCTCATTTGCATATTACACCAATTAGGTTCATAGGTTGTTACTAGTCTATTGACTTGACCCTAGAGGATGTTTAGAAGCTTAGTCATGCATTCTGATGAAGATTTTTTGCCCTTGTAATTTAAATATGAAATAACCCAGAGCAGCGGAACATTTACATGTTAACCCTTTCCATAAGGGATAAGGGGGCTATTCCCACGGTGAATTTGTGATTTACCATCAGTTCATCCAGATTAAGTTTGAATAAAGTAAAGGAAGTACTTTGATTTGTGTGGAGAGTAAGACTGAACTATTGGAATTCTCTGTGATGCATATTTTTCCCACCAACATGTTATATTTATGTGGCAGAAGAGATTAAGATCTCTTGAGCACAGGTATATGCCACCATTGGAACTGAGAGAACAGGATCTGTTGAGGCTGTGTGTGTGTGTGTGTGTGTGTGTGTATGTGTGTGTGTGTGTGTGTGTGTGTGTGTGTGTGTATATATATATATATATATATATATATATATATATATATATATATATATATATATATATGTATATATGTATGTATGTATATATATATATATATATATGTGTGCAGGGCAGATGTCACCCCTCAGTAGCCTGTGTGATTAACTATATGATTCAAGGCTTTGAGGTGATAAGTGTAGTTATGATTTTTTTTTTTTGGTGAAAAAATGCTGTGGGAGTTCAAGTTTTGACAAGTGTTTGGGCAGGTCTATACCAAAGTGGGGAGGGGGGGGTCATGGTACTCAATGTTCAGACTAATAAGTGAATAATAATAGCATCCAGTTTACAGTTATCAGCAAATCTGGTCAAACTTGAGTCGTTAACACTGGCTTTGACCTTCAAGAAGTAAATGCCAAAGAGGAGAGGCCCAAAGACCGATACCTGGGGTGCACAAATAGTGACAGGTCTATTGGAGGAGATGGAGCCACCCACCCTAATTTCCTGGATTGTATTAGTGGGCCAATTTGCTATCCACTGAGTTACAAACGGATTAACATTTATCTGGGAGAGTTTAACAATACCCGAATGAGCAATGGTATTGAATGCCTTAGTGAGATCTAAATATGCAGTGTGTACTGATTTTCCATAATCCATTGCTTCAGTAACCTTCTCAAAGAAGTCTACCAGGTTGAGATGGCAGGATCTGCCCTTGACAAAACTGAACTGTCTTGAGTCAAGGGTTTGTAGGTTACTCGAATCCTTGTATAGTTATTCTATAATGATCCTTTCCATAGCCTCACAGATAAGGATAATCACACTTGTGCGTCTATAATTTCCTGGGTCCGCGATGCCCAATCCTTTTTGTGGAGAATGAGTGTTGCCATCCTCCTATTGGATGGAATAGCCGGTTTGGAGGCTGGTATTGAATAATTTCAGTAGGGTGTTTGTCAGATCCTTTTTCAGGCTAGCCAGTAGGCATCCTTGTATGCTATTTGGCTCCACAGAAGTAGTGTTCGTGGCCTTGAATATTGCCTTGAACACTTGCTCATGGTAGAATTTGTTGGGGTGGGGGCATAGGTACAGGTATGGGATCTGAAAATGTTGGGGTGAGAGAGGGAGTTGATGTTTGAGCTACTTTTATCTGCTAGTCAATTGGCTATGTCCCCTGGGCCTGACTATGTGGTATCACTTACTATTGGGTTTGTGCAGTGCTGGGCACTATTTATGAGGTTTTTAATCAAGTTAAAAAAGCCTTTGCGGTTATCTTTCACCTGAATGACTATTCTTATCTCATGGCTGACTCTGGTTCATTTGATTAGGGTCCAGAGTTCATTTAGTTTAGCATGAGTGTTTTTGGCTTCTTGAGAGTTGAATTCATTTTTGCTTGCTGTGAGTTTTTTTTTTTCTTTTATTATAGAGTCTATTTATATTAGGGTCCTGCCATATAGGGTTGATCATTAAATTTGGCATTTGATTTATTTCTGAAGGGGACGTGCTTATGCAGTTAGTTACATATTCCTAGAACTTGGCACTAAAGGATTCTGCATAAACAGTGGGATCAGGTGGTAGGGACTTTTGAATTTAGCCAGGTCATTACTCTGTTTTAGTAAGTTGGCCTTTACAAAGTTTATAAATACATAAGTACTGGAGGATGCTTTAGGCTTGAATGACTTGTGATCCAATTTAACCAGGGAGGAAGTTACAGTGGGTGGGAAGCATAAATACCTCATATTGGTAAAGACCAAATCTAAGATTTTATCACCCTGGTTGGGGTGTGGACAAACTGGTCGAGAGAGTTTGTATTGATGAATTCCTGAAATTTTGTGTATACATGTTTAATGATACAAGTCTTTCAGTCCTAGGAGAATGATTGGTTTAATACATAGATACTCTCCACATTGGTTAGGTAGGAGGTATGGGCCAAAGGGGATATAGAGGAGGTCCTTTAGTTAGCTATGATGTGATAAGGGGTTTTGTTCATATCAAGTTTTACATGGAGGAGTTCCAGGTTGTTATCTTGTGTAAATAATCTGGAAATTATTTTTTTAAGAATATAGAGATGTGTACATCTTTAGTATATTCATATAGTGTGGTTGGCCTGTATGAGTGATGGACACTGAAGCCCTGCAATGATGGAGTGCTTTCACTGATCTTGAACCAGGTCTGTGTGACTATGCCTATATCAAAGATTTCAAGGGGAAGTAGGGCTTTTAGTGTGTGTTTTTTGATTAGGCTACTAGCGTTGAGCAGCAATACCTTAATGCTGTCTGGATTCTGCTTAGTTGTTTTGGAGGCTTTAGAAAACTAACAATGCCAAAAAAATCTCTATGGGGATGGGAAAGGATTTGGCCAGTATATGGAAACCTTGGTGGGAGGAGCAGACAATTCTTGGCAAAGCAGATAGGACTGTCTATCATCTATTTCAGGCTAATATATATTGCAACCCCTTTGAATGACATCAGAAGCTAAGCAAATTGTTGAGGTCAGTGTTTGTTGAAATTGTGCCAGTATTCTTGGTGATGGTTAATACTTGCCTCAAGACACATACTCTGAGAGCTCCATCATGTGTCTCTTCATATGGTCCATGGAGTTGCATCTCAAGTTATTACTCTCACATGTGCAATGAATGTATTGTAGGTGTATAGCTGATGTGGCAAATCCTGCATCTGACAGCACCTTTGTTTTTTGTTAAAAAAAAAAAAAAAAGTGTTATGACTGGCTTTTATTTTTTATAAACATTGTTTTCATGAATCAAAACATGCATATCAAAGAACTCCAATGGAAATGTACTTTCTTTTACTTAATATATTTTTTCTTTTTCTTCCCTGATGATACTTTCCTAGTAGCTCTCTGTTACTACTCTACTTCAACCTCTTAAATCCTTTATTTTAGGCTGAGCACTTCTCCGGCTCACCTAGTTCTTGAGACCAGGACATGTTGTCCAAGTGATTAATTTAGAAGTAGTATCACAGGGCATATCTCTCAAATGTTTTGCACTAAAATTCCAGACAAAGCAAAAAAGTAAACTTGGGGAAAATTTATAAATATTACTCTAATTCACTTAAGGTGTCTGCGGTGGTGCAGCAGTAACGTTGTTGCCTCACAGCAAGAGGTTCTCCCATTCAATTCTCGGCTGGAGTGCAGGGAGTGCCTTCTGTGTGGAGTCTGCATGTCCTCCCCGTGGTTGGGTGTTCAAGACATGCGTGATGTTGATGAAGAATGGTTGTTGAAGGTTGAACTCCCAATCATTAGCGGACCGGAGTTCTGCTGTGGTGACCCCTAACCGGGAAAAGCTGAAAGACAAACAACAACAACTCTAATTCACTTAAGGTAATAGAAACCCCATGTTTTGCATTGGCTTGCATTTTCTGTACAGTAAATTTGAAACTCAAATATCTAGCATTATTGACTGATAATTCATCAATCATTTAATAGAAAATCATATGTCTGAGAGATGGAAAAATATGAGGCAAAATCAGGGACATCTGAGAGTTACACACACACACACACACACACACACACACACACACACACACACACACACACACACACACACACACACACATGTTTTCTGTATCCTGTTAAATGTACTGTGTAGGATGTCATCATGTTCTGACTGTGTTTCTCCTAGATGAGAACATCATCCCATGTGACAGGCAGTACCTGGGAGTCCATCTGAGATTAGATTCAGGTCCCCCATATGATGTCTCCTGTTGAAGAATTTATACTCCTTCCCAATCAGTGTTGCAGCTACAGGCAGTGAATCATGGAGTGCATTGTTAATGAAATCTTATGCACAGTGGTGTGAAGTGTGCAATCAATCCCAGTCTTGACAGTGTTGTGCCCATTTGACAAATGGCATTGTTTTGCTAGTCTGAAGTATTAGAAGAGGGTGTTTATCTGAATAGATGTTTTCAGCATCTGGACATGATATTCATATATGTAGTTGCTCTTTGCAAATTTGGGGCTATTAGTTGTGTCTGAAGCCATAGCTGTCTACATATCAGGTGAACTTTTTCTTAGAAAACTGGGTCCTTCATCAGAGAATATAAAATTTGGGATAACATTTCTGGCAAATATTGACTTTAGATACATGAACTGGAGTTCTGCTGTGGCGACTCCTAACCGGGAAAAAGCCGAAAGACAAATGTATTGACTTTAGATACATAACCACATCCTCAGATTATGTGGATGTTAATTTTGCTGTTTCCATAAATCCAGAAAAATAGTTATTGTCTAGTGTGAGCAAATCTGCACGTAATTTCTGACAATGTCTCTCAGGCATTTCATTGATTAACAGTGGCTCATTGGAGTTAGCATGTTCTTTGGTATAGGCTTGGCAGTTCAGTACAAGCTCATTCAGCTTTCTGCTTAACCTCTGACACCACACTTCATTGTTTTTTTTTCCTAAGACGCTTGCATACAGCTGAATGTTTCAAGAACTTGGAGCCTTTTAACAGAAGACTATCCTGAAGTGTGAGAATGCTGTTTGTAGCCAGTATTGTTTCAGTACACCACCTTTTCAGTTGTGGTCTGTACATCTATTTCTGCAGAAGGCCATCACCTGAGAACATGTGCTGTCAGCTGTTAGCTGGACCTGCTGCATACCTCTCAACCTCTTAGCACAATGATTCTGGACAAAGGCAAAAATAGTGGTGGAACAAAGACCCACAAATAAGGACAGATCTTGAATATTGCTCTTATAAACTTAGAAAGTTGCTAGAATACTATGTTTTGCATTTGCTTGCATTTTCTTTTTTTTTTTATACAAGTAATTAAAAATAGATATGATTATAACATTCAACAAAACAACTAAAGTATTTAATATGGCACACTAAATTCATTGAACGAAGGAGGTGCATCTGAATTTGCTTGCATTTTCTGAAGGATGTGAAGACTGAAACTCAAATGTCTGTCATTATTTAGTGACTTCAGCTCTTAATAATTTTCAGAAAGCTGTAAAGTTTATGAAGAACAGACCAAAAATATAATGCAAAAATCAGGACTTGTTTGTTTGTTTGTGTCTTTTGGCTTTTCACCACCATCTGGACAGTTGAGAGGTATGACCTGCTGGTTGGGTAGGCATTGCAATAGCCACAAAAATGTTAGCATTCTTCATTAGAACTACATACAACTACACTCTATTCCTTCTTGAATCTAATGTACTTGAAACAGTGGGTTTGTTGACAGCGGAATTTTACCCAGGACATGAGGGATAGTATAAAAGTACTTCATGGGCCTCAGCTGGAATCTCTGAATCATGGATGGGAGCATGGCTAGGGCTTGGAACCTTAATAGACTCATCAGAGGTTTGTGGTCTTTTAGCTAAAAGTATCATCCTATAAAAAAAGTCTTGACACTTCTATAGGTTTGGACCAAGGTGACTTTATCATTATGTACTACTCTGTTATTCTGGGTAATGGCTAGGATAGATGCATAATGGGTCTTCATTGTTCCTCATCTTTCTGACAGAGGATAGCCTCCAGCCCATATGAAGATAAATCGGCAAACACTTTACACCTGCTTTTGTGCTGAAGTTATATGACATGTAACGCTGAGCGTGTGTTTTAGTTGATTGAAGTGACTTATCTGCAGTGATACTTCCAGAGAACAGTTCTGTCAGTGGCTTATCGTCTGTCAAATACTGGTGGAATCTTTATATTTCAGGAATGTTGCATGGCTTTCTCATCTTTTGGAGTGCACTTATCTTCTTTTCGTCAGTTCTCACCTCCTTAGATGATAAAATACGACTCAAAAATGTTACCTCACTTTTGCTAGGTTTGCATTTGTCTGCACTGTATGACACCTGCTTTCTGGATCCTGGTAAATATGATGTGTAAGGTGGCATCATGTTGTCTTCTGGATAACATGAGTCGTGGCTGGCTATAACCAGCAGTCTGTCTGAGATCAACAACATTCACTTCTAACATTTTCAGAAGTATGCAGGCTATACCTGGCAGTCCATCTGAGATGAATGACATTCGCTTCTAACATTTTCAGAGGTATGCAGACTATACCTGGCAGTCCATCTGAGATGAATGACATTCACTTCTAACATTTTCGAAGTATGCTGTTGCAGAGGTAATCCCAAACTATACTTTGCTGAAGATGTAGCAGCTAAATGGAGTTATTAATGTAGTGTATTTGGTAGATTCCTTAGACAGTGGGGTTGACAAAACTCCTGTATTTGCATCATGCTTGCTAATCACCTGTGCTCCAGCTAAAACTCCCAGGTCAGAAAGCTTTTCAGTCTACACTGTCTTGCATTGAGTCTTGTGAGCTCAGATATGCAATGTGCTTGTTCTGTGCTTGGGCATGGTGCCAATCCCATAATCTGTTGACTCATGAAATAAACTGTATCAAGCCACATGGAAACAGGAGAGTTGGAGGAACTGGAAGAAAAGAACATTTGGGTTTAGTTTATAAAGACTAGAAGAAGTTTGTGGGCATAAGGGCATAGAATGTTGAGGAATGGTGAACAGAATGAGAAACCTCATGGACTGTTGTAATATGAAGATCTTGGGTTGGAGATGAGATGAGGCTGTTTGTAATCTCCAGGAGGATATGATGCAGTTTTAGATATGGGTACATGTAGGGACTTGTTTCATGTTAGTAAGGACTATTTCTGTGTTTGTATTGTATTCATATCTAATACTCAGTGTCTACATGCACCTTATAGAAGTTTAACCCTTGACTTTGGCATGCTAGACCACACTGGCATACTGACATTGTCACACTCACTGTACTGTATGGCATTTGGAAAAAGTAACTGTATGTCATATTTGTAACTTCCTGTCAGGCCTGGGCCATGGCTTGAAATGGTCAGAGGACCAGTCTATCTTCCCAGTGCACATCTGTAATAAATGAATAAATAAAGAAATGCAGATGTTTTGTAAATGGAGTATATTTGCTACTGCGTGGTAATAGTAGGGTAGGAAGGTGTCTAGTGAGACCTATGGAAGGGAGAGAGGATTATCATTACTTCCTGGGAGTGGCTTAATTATAAATTAATAGTCCTGTTTGTAAAAACTGTGGTGGAGTTTTTTAATGGCTTTGGACTGGTTTAATATACTTGACTGTAGGCAGATGCCAGCCTGTCATTCACTGTTGTTGCCCAGTCAGTAATCACAGTGGTACTATTGCCCAAGATTATGTTAGTGGTGTGCATCTTTGTTACTTGATGCAAAACACCTGTTATTGTTTCAAAATAAATTTTTGATTGTTTACTTAGTCTGTAGGCCATTCTTGCTGACTTTCATTATACAAGACTTTTTATATAATTAAAATCTTAATAAAAAGGTTCAGAACAAAAGAAAATTGTGTTGGATCCTTCACTTTTGGTTATGACACCCAGGATCATCTAGGAATTTTGAGAGACTAAGGAGTGAGATCAGGCTTGAGTTTAAAGGTGTATGGCTACTCTACTGTTTCTAAGATGGTACACAGTCATGGTTAGTCATTCTTCAGTGATTCAGTGTCTCTGCTATACCACCTGTTTACCAGACTCAGGTTCTTTATGGCTGGCTTATCCAGCAAAGCACTGTATAGGTTGATGACCATATGAAGTCTCTTTAACTGTAAGATGTTCTCCGTGTTTCACTGTTGCAGTCATTACATTTGGGTTATCTGTTTGCAGGTAGCCCTCAGTTGGCCTGATTAACAAAGTCTTGGGTCCTGCATCGGTTGCTGTCCCTTCTTCCATGATGTCAGGTCGTCAGGGGTATAAAACATGCAGCCGATGCCATTACATTAGTCTTTCTTGCCGTGCGGTGCCTGAAGCAGAAGCAGTTCGCAAGTGCCAGTCGGCTGACTCCTGAAATTTTCGTTTACGAGTTTCAGAACTGTAGTCTTCAACTAAAGCTAAGTACCCCATTGGGGAAACTTTTTCTTGCTCCTTACTGATGTTAGTAAAAGTTAATACTTGCGTTACTTGTGGAAAGCAAATACCTCATAAAGACTTTCATTCATACTGTATTCCTTGCCTAGGCCCTGAACACGACGTACCTTGCTGTCAGTTTTGTGCTTTATTTAATGAATGCACTATCCGTCGTCTGTATATTTTCGCCTCTAAATATTTCGGTTCTCGGTGCTGTCGGTTAGCTGTCCGACTCCTGGGATTCTGAAAAAACGCAAAGATAAAGACAGAGACAGGCCACTGAGGTCCAAAACTGCCAACGACGCTTCTCCTAATCCAGTCACCTGTTTGCCAGTACTCAGTGAGGTGCTATCGCAGCCCCTGATACCCGCTACTTCAGATTTGCAGGCCTCTACTGAGACCCATTTGGAGTCCGGTATACCGGGAGATGCTTCAATTATGGAACCCGTGGATGTCTCTACCTTGGATGGGTCTGGAGCCGCTCTGCAGCCATCGGCTTCTGAGGGTGTATTTAGGCCTACGGACTTGCATATTAAACCGATGCCTCCTTCTTTCCTTAGGCCTAAATCTCGAACCATGCCTAAAAAACTGATGCCCAGGTCACATGCTCAGGCCTTTATGCCTAAAAAACAAATGATAAGAATGGCTGAAGATCTAATAATTCTAATCAGGGGTAGCCCCCCCCCCCTCTAAGAGACCTAGGACTGAAGTTGTTTATGAATCTTCTGACCGGAATTCTGTTTTTTCTGATTCTTCTGATGATTTGGGTTTGCCCTTATCTCCTTATGAAGATTCTGATTCAGAGGACTCTATTCCCTCTGCTTCCCCTCCAGAGAATTTTTCTTTTGGTGAGACCTTGCATACTCTAAGGGAGCATTTCCACTGGGAAAGCCAGGATTTTTCTGATTCAAAAAAGCGGCTCAGGGATTTCTTACTCCTGCCTCAGCATAGGCCTTTAGCTATTCCTCCTGTACTAGACATTGTTGATGATGCCTTTTTGGAATCTAGTTTGGCCCCTGATTCCTTGCCTCCTGCTCCCAGAAAACCTGACAGATACTACAGGGTCCCTGAGTCACACAAGTTCAATTTAAAAATCCTATTGTGGATCCAGAGACTATTTCACAGGGGCCCAAGGGCATTAAGGCTTCTATTGCTAAAAATCCTACCCCTTCTGATAGAGACTCCAGGGCGCTGGATAGATGGGGTAAGAAGATTTACACTTCTGCAACCTTGACCATTAGGGCTTTAAACTGCCAGTTTCATATGTTAAAGTATCAGCAACATGTTATTGGATTGCTTAAACAGAAAATTATGTTGATTCCTGATTGTGTGGAAAATATAGAACTACAGGATTTAATGCATTCTGCTGAACAGGTTGGAAAACATACTTTGCAATGTGGCTTTGATTCATTAGAGGCTTCTTGCAGGGCTGCTGTTACTAGGTCTGTGATCAGAAGGCATGCTTCGCTTAAGGAGAAATCTTTACCTGATCATGTTAAAGCTAAATTGTTGGATGCTCCCTTAAATCAGGACTGCCTGTTTGGCAACAAGGCTGAGTATTTTCTTAAAAAGATGGAAGATAAAGCTAAATCTCTGCAAACTGTTAAAAGATTTCTTACAAGTTCAGCCTCCTAGATTTAGTAGGCACTGGCCCTCTAAAATTGGTCTTTTCCACCCCCTTCCAGGTCTTCTCAAGCCAAACCCAGACACAGCAGAAACCCCAGGTTTCAGTCCCAGGGGACACACAGGACTAAGTAGTGGGGGGACTCTACTTCCAAATCTGGGAGTAATAAGACTCTCCCCTATGGTATCCTGCCTCAATGACTTCCTTTTAAAATTTCCAAGCAGTTATCACTGACTGCCCCTTTGGGGGAAAGATTGCTCTTCATGCAAATAACTGGGAGCTCATTACCCAGGACAAATCGGTTTTAAATATAGTGTCCCAGGGATACAGATTTCACTTCCACACGTTGCCAACACCAAACGAGTGGCCGGACCTAACCCCAAATCAGTGGGCACAGACCCAAAAACAAGTACTTTCTCTCTTAAGCATGGGGGCTATTCATTTGGTACCAGAAGAGGAAAAGGGACAAGGTTTCTACTCGAGACTTTTCCTGGTACCCACAAAAGATAATTTATGGCGTCCTATCCTGGACCCGTCTACTCTAAACACCTTTTTGGAGATTCCAAAATTCAGGATGCTGACTCTTAACCAATTGCTTCCCATGCTAGGCAAAGACGCCTGGTTGGCAACACTAGATTTAAAAGAAGCGTACCTGCACATCCCAATCAGAGAGTCTTGCAGAAGATACCCATGCTTCAAAGCAGGCTACATGCACTATCGGTTCTCTGCACTGCCCTTTGGCTTATCTACTGCACCCAGGGTATTCACAAAGTGCCTAGCTCCAGTTATTGCATTTTGCAGGCAAAGAAATATTCAAATATACCCATACCTGGATGATTGTCTAATTCAGGCAGAAAGTCAGGACATACTTTTGAAGCATCTGGCCTTTGTACAAAGGGTTCCAACTTGTCTGGGGTACACCATAAACAAAAGTAAATCTCACCTGGTACCCAGTCACCAGATTATATTCCTGGGAGCAAGCTTGAATACAACTTCCCAGATGGCTTACCTTATGCCAGAGAAACAAATTCATTTGACAACCTACTTCAAACAAGTGTCCACAAAAACCCCACTGTCTGCAAGACAAATACTGCAAGCATTGGGGTTCATGGCCTCCTGCACTCTTCTAATTCCATATGCAAGACTGCATATGAGGAAACTACAGTGGTATCTAAAAAGCGTATGGTGTCAACATTCCCAGGATCTAGAAGCAATGATTCCTATCATACCTTGCCTACACCTAGAGTTCCTTTGGTGGGCAGAGACCTGCCACCAAAACAAGGGACTACCTTTCACACCAACCCCTGCTGCCCCAAACCCTAACAACAGATGCATCAGACAGACTATGTATGGGGGGCTCACCTGGCAGGGAAGTGCATTCAGGGAAATGGAACCCATGTCAAATGCACCTGCATATCAATCAAAAAGAAATGTTAGCTGTACAGAATGCTCTGACAGCCTTCAAGGACCACATTCTTCCAGGACAACTAATGGTAAAGATGGACAACACCACTGTTATGTGGTACATATACAAGCAGGGGGGTACACATTCTTACCCCCTCTGAAGACTAGCCATGGCATTGTGGAACACAGCCTTGAGCTACCAAGTGCACCTACAAGCTCAATTCCTGCCAGGAAAACTGGCAGACGGACTAAGCAGAAACCTCATGGACCCACACAAGTGGAAACTGGAACCAAGGATTTTCAACATGTTGACAAGCAAATGGGGAGCCCGGATATAGACCTATTTGCCTCCCCCCAGAACTACCAATTGGACAAATTTTGCACAAGGACTCCTCACAAACAAGCCTGGAAAGTGGATGCTCTGTCCTTCAGCTGGAAAAAAAACATCAGTCTATGCCTTCCCCCCTCTGCCTCTGCTCTCCAAAGTACTACTAAAAATCAAACGGGACAAACCAAGGATGATTTTGATTGCTCCAGACTGGCCACACCAACACTGGTACCTCCTCCTGTGTAGTGTGTCTCTGTTATCCCCATGGCACCTGCCTCAGACTCCTTACCTGTTGTCCCAGCAGGAGAACCAGATTCTGCACCCTCAGCTTCTAACACTGAATCTTGCAGCCTGGCTAATTACTTAATCTCTCCTTTACCATCCCTCAGTAAATCTGTGATGGATATCATTTTAGAGGCAAGGAGGCCTAGTACTAGAAAATCTTATGCTGAAAAATGGAAAAGATTCTGTGCCTGGAACCAATCTCAAGGGATGAGCACAGCAGCACCCAATTTACCTCAGATTTTACAATACTTAACTGAGATGCTTCACAATGGCCTGTCTTCTTCCTACATTATAATCCACGCCTCAGCCATTTCAGCTCATTATAACACAGAACCTCCCCTCTTCTCTCATCCACTGCTCAAGCAGTTCCTCAGAGGGCCAAAAATTTGAGACCACCCAGGAGAGCTCTAACCCCAGCCTTTGACCTTAACTTTGTTTTGGAGAAACTCACTCTTCCTCCTTTCGAGCCAGCTGCTACTGCGGACTTAAAATTTATTTCTTGGAAAACAGATTTCCTTTTAGCAATCACTTCAGCTAGAAGGGTATCTGAATTACAGGCCCTTATGGCAGTGGAGCCTTTCATCATCTTTCATGTGGACAGGGTGTCCCTCAGAACCAGTCCATCCTTCATGCCCAAGGTGGTATCCAGTGTGGCTCTTAATCAGTCCATTCATTTGCCAACCTTCTTTCCCAATCCACAGAACAAAGGGGAATGGATACTGCATTCCTTAAATGTGCACAGACAATGTAGATTCTACTTGGACAGGACTAAATCTCAAAAGAAATCTGAACAACTGCTGGTGGCATTTGCTACAGGTGCAGAGGGGAAGGCTATTTCAAAGCAAACCATTTCTAAATGGATAAGCCATTGCATTTATTTCTGCTATAAGCACCATGGAAAACCTATCTCCCAGGGGATCAGACCTCACTCCACCAGGACTGCATCTACCTCTACAGCCTTTTCTCAGAGGCGTCCCTACCAGGGACATCCTAGAAGCTGCTACCTGGAGTTCTGTACATATTTTCACCAAGCATTATCATTTGACAATTTTTTCTAAATCCAGAGCTGGCTTTGCCACTGCAGTCTTGCAGGGCCTTATAGCTGGTACTAATGCTATTTAAATTCCTCCTCCCAACCATAGCTTTGGGAATCTACCCAAATGTAATGACTGCAACAATGAAATACGAAGAATATAGTACAGTTGTGTACACTTACCATAAATGTAGATGTTCGAGTATATTCACTGTTGCAGTCCTGGTTACCCTCCCTCCAGCCCCCTAACTTCTTTTGTTTATACCTCTACTTTCCTTTACTATGCTTAAAAGCTTTTTGGTGTATTTGCTTTTTGGTTGGAGGTATATCATTGTACTCTTTTATTTTATTGCTTTCCATTATGGGGGCACCTGACATCTGGGGCAAGAAAAACCGATGTAATGGTGTCGGCTGCATGTTTTATACCCCCTGAAGACCTGACACCATGGAAAAAAGGACAGCAACCAATGCAGGACTCAAGACTTTGTTAATCAGGCTGACTGAGGGCTACCTGCAAGCAGATAACCCAAATGTAATGACTGCAACAGTGAATACACTTGAACGTCTACATTTATGGTAAGTGTACACAACTATACTTTCTCCCTTTGAGTGAGTCACCATTTCTAGGATGGATGCTTTTATCTTGTCCGAAAAGCAGCTTTTCACTTTTTGTAAGTACACATGGGCTATTATGTTTTTTAATGCCCTTATAAATTTTATGAAACATGACTGTCAATCAACCCCGGCATCTGTCTTGACTTGGTTCCTGATGAAAGATATGACAGATGATGGATCTCCACTAGCATACTTTTGCTGTAAGAGACCCTTACTATCCACATCCACGCTGGATGCTTTATAGACTACTGTCATGCCTGTTTTTTTTTTCAACAAGAATAGCATATATTACATTTTCATTGGGGTACAATCATTCTGGGACACCTGGCTTCCTACACTTATAAAAGGGTTTCTGAGAAAGATGCTGCTTGTCTGGGCTGCATGCTTATTTGCAGCTTCACTGCCTTTGATTTTCTGACTTTATCAAAAAAAAAATCAATCCTTGTGTCTGCTGTCTTGTAATTTTCACAGCTTTTTTCCATACAATGTCCCTTAATTAGACCATTAACCTATTGCATGTTAGCTCAATATGGAATGGGCCATATTGAGCTTTTCTTTCATAATGTGCAAGACCATGATAAATTAATCAGCTGTTTCTGTGGATAGTACAGTCTGCTTAATGTCAACAGTGTCACCTTCACATGAATCATATTCTTTGTTGGAGTAAAACATTTTTCAAATGCATTTTACAACCTTATTTTGCTACCTTTCATCAATTAAATTATCTTTACTCAATGCATCTGCTTCATCTCCTGTGCAGTATATTAACATGTTCTCCTGGTTGGGAAGGACACAAATGGACTACATGCTTCACATCTTTCAAACCTGCAGCTTTGCAATAGTCGTCTTTCTTTTTCCACATGGGGGCCACCATCCAGGCAACTAGTACAGAGTTTTCTCTTCTGTAACTCCTATTACCCATGGTACATTGTTACATACATGTTCCTAGAGTGCAGGCTCACTAACATATACATGTTCTTTGCATGCAGCTGATCCCAGCTCTAACAACCACTGTCATTGCTTTGACACCCAGTCTCCTCCAGTATCATTGTTGTAATAGACTGGGCTACCCCCCTCGGATTGGAAAGCAGATAATGGTTGTTTACTCCCACACTCTCCAGCTGTTTTTGTTCCAGTACCTGTGTCATTAGTAGCCTGTATAATACTGAGAAGAGGGATGAGGCTTTGAAATGGTTTGTGTAATTTTTTGTGATTTTTAGGCCCCTGATTATTATTATTTTTTTTTTTTGGTAAAACATTGAGGGCACTCCCCTTGTCAAAAGTATTTGGACAGGTACATACCAAATGGTGTCTTAAATTTAATGATCAGCCTGATGAGTGCTGGGTACAGTGGAATGATTACATTCCTGGATGCCATACCTTAAGATATAAGCTATGGGATGAAAAAGCACTTTCGTACCATAGCAAGTGCTTGAAGTTATTGGCCCTGAGAGGAGCGGATGGACTGCTTCCAGTCCAGTGTCTGCATTATCAGAGTTCTCAGCTGTGCTGGCCACTTTGAATGAGTGATTGATTGGACTTCCAGCATCAGAATCCAACTAAGCCTCAGCTCAGTAATGATGTCACAGCCAACTGCTAGTTTCCAGACCTCTCCTAGGTATCAGCATTATGTAATGGTGTGAGTGTTTTCTGGTAAATATCCAGCCCTCTTCCCTTCCAGTAATTTATGCATGCTTGATTGATCTTTCACTAGAAGGGGGTTCAGCTGCAAATATTTATACCTTTCTCAAACCTATGAGGCATCCTGTTGCACTGATGCCTTAACTTTGGATGTCCACTCCACTGGTTTCTGCCTTGGCCCCAGACATTTAACTGTAAAAAAAATCATGGAAGATGATATGGTAGCCTGTTAGTGGGATTATTCCATTTCCCCTCTCAAGCCCAAGGGGCAATAGGAAGGTGAGCACTGCATGGGTAAAGAAGGGCAAGTAGGATCAGACAGGTGAGACAGCATGTCTGGGACTGGATTATGGCTAGCTAGAAGGGAGGGGGTGGTGATGAGAGTGCATCATTATAAGGGAATCTAGTGAACAGTAAGGAGATACTGGGAAAGATAAATTCTAGAGGGATGGAGAAGCATTTTGTATGTTTTGGAAAAACAGTAGCAGTCCTATTGACAAGAGAAGGGAACAGAGGACAAGAGGCTTCAGTGATTATTGGAAAACTTTAAGTATGTAGAATAGAAGACAGAAAATGTGCAAGCAGCTGAAAACAGGACTTGTGTACTGCTTACATGTCTTGCAAAAAAAATAAAACTTAACTAAAATAATCCACAGTTGCCAGCACATGACTTTTTACCTCATCAATAGACATTATTACAATCCCATTGAAATAATTTATTAATTAATCTGTTTCAGACACTTTTCAGCCATGATCTGGCTCACAGGGGTAAGGGTAAATGCAATAGATAGGGACAAATTACAGTACCCAATCAGTTTGTTTTTAGAAGCCATGGGAAAATCAGAGAAAACCCAGAAAGAGATGGGATGATGTACAGACTCTACAAGGAGAGTGATGATCTGGACTGAAAACTGGATCCTGGAGCTAATTGCATGTAATCATAGGGAAATCCTACTACCAATATGGAACAGCTAGTACACCACACGTGCACACACACACACACACACACACACACACACACACACACACACACACACACACACACACACACACACACACAAATAGTAAGTTTGTGGTCACTGTCATTGTAGTAAAATGGTGTCCTCCCCCAAGTGTGTGGCTTGTATATACTGCTGTAATAAAATGGTGACCTCTCCAAAGTTTGTGAGTTACATATGTTTTATACGCAAATTGTGTCTTCTTTTGTTTGATGCCTCTCTATTTTGGTGCATTGTGCAAACTGTATGAACTTCCTTACTCATAGAAATATTCTGAGAGTTGAACTCCCTTTGGGAATATAATGTTGCATTTTCAGAATCTGTGAATGCTTGGATAGGCACTTAGTACAATAAGTCCTAAGACTGTCGCTCTTCTCGACAAGGTTTGTGCTATTTTTGTCATCTTGCATAGCCGTGACAAGGGCATTTAATGAGCAGAAACATGCTTAAATCTGCTTTGTATCCATGTTTTCTGCCATGTCTGGCACTCCCTGTGCCTTTTGATTTTCCAGCTGGATTATCTGCTTACTAACTCAATGCATGGATATGATAATTATCTCACCTTGCTGGCAGCATCAGAGTAGGAATTGGAAAATATCCTTGTTAAGATTTCCAACTGTACATTTTAAGTCATTCTGATGACTGTAGCTGAACTTCATTATAGTTAATGAAAATAGATAAGTTACACTGCTTGCCAAAATGTACTGCTTAATTAATCTTAAATTTGTGACAGAATAAATGTGGTTTCAGATATGGTTTCATAAGTTACTTTGTCATCATTCAGAAGTTGCTTGATTGCTTTTCTCAGCCTGTGCCATCTGATGTGGCAGGATCATTCTGTTATTAGCACGGCAACAGTAGGAAGCAGAGAGTAAGAAGAGATCTCTTCAGCACTTGCTTTATATGACCTTCCATCCCTTGCATTGCTAATGCCAGATGTTTCCTTGTACAGTGAAATTTACCCATGTTTATCTGTCCATGTTTAAGGATGCCTTTTTTACCCCGAGATCTCTGCCTGCCCCCCATAACAAGGCTTTTTCAGAGTATATAGAGGAGTTCCTTTAATTATGAGTTAATTTTAATTTATCCACATTGCAAAGAAGCCCTTTAACACTTACAGCATCACATTAAATAGACGTTTATATTTCTTATTTTATAGCTAATCTTTGCTTATTTTTATTTTAGATGTCTTCAGGAGCTCCTTGACTCTGGGGACGTTCCCTGCTATCATTGTTACCTACGCAGCCAGTGCTCTGTTACATGTGAGTAGAGTTGCAGAATGTTCCGAAGAGACAACATGATGATTGGATAAATGCTTTGTTCACATTTACACTAATTTTCAGCTAGTGCCTGCTTTTATGTGAGGAGGAATAGTGCTGCACTATTGCCCTTATCTGTTCACTTTTGACAAGATGAGGCAATGGTGTAAGTCTGCCACACACTTAACTACATATTGTGAGTATTTAACAACCTGTCTCCCTTGATGAGTCAAAAGACTAGATATACAGTGGATATAAAAAGTGTACACACCCCTGTTATATTGCCAGGTTTTTGTGATATAAAAAATGGGACCACAATAAATCATTTCAAAACCTTTCCCGTCTTTAATGTGACCTATAACCTGTACAATTCAATTGAAAAACAAACAAATCTGTTAGGGGAAGAAAATA
Organism: Protopterus annectens; assembly: GCF_019279795.1. NCBI lineage: Eukaryota > Metazoa > Chordata > Ceratodontiformes > Protopteridae > Protopterus > Protopterus annectens. Next base: position 835,306,548 of record NC_056741.1, read on the forward strand.
TAAAAAATAAAAAATGTACAATAAGCTGGTTTTATAAGTGAGCACACCCTTAAACTAATACCTTGTCGTGTGTGTGCACACCCTTAAACTAATACTTTGTTGAAGCACCTTTTGATTTAATTACAGCATTCAGTCTTACTGGGTAGGAGTCTTATCAGCATAGCACATCTTGACCTGGCAATATTTGTCCACTCTTCCTTGCAAAAGTGCTCCAAATCTGTCAGATTGTGAGGGCATCTCTTGTGCACTGCCCTCTTCAGGTCACAGCACAGATTTTCTTTTGGATTTAGGTCTGGGCTCTAGCTGGGCCATTCCAAAACTTTAATTTTCTTCTGGTGAAGTCATTCTTTTGTTGATTTGGATGTATGCTTGGGGTCATTGTCGTGTTGAAAGGTGAAATTCCTCTTCATCTTCATCTTTCTAGCAGATGCCTGAAGGTTTTGGGCCAAAAGTGACTGTTATTTGGGACTGTTTAGTCAAGGTGAAGGGAATTATAAAGTCCCTGTTCCAGCTGAAGAAAAGCAACTCCAAAGCATGATACGCCCCCACCATGCTTCACTATGGGGATGGTGTTCTTTTGGTGATGTGAAGTGTTGTTTTTGCGCCAAATGTACCTTTTGGAATTGTGGCCAAAAAGTTCAACCTTGGTCTCATCATATCATAACACATTTTCTCATATGCTTTTAGGAGGCCTGATGTATTGTTTTGCAAATTTTAGCCTGGCCTGGATGTTTTTCTGTGTAAGAAAAGGCTTCCGTCTTGCAACCCTACCCCATAGTCCAGACATATAGAGAATACGGGAGATTGTTGTCACATATAGTACACAATCAGTACTTGCCAGAAATTCCTGCAGCTCCTTCAGTGTTGCTGTAGGTCTCTTGGCAGCCTCCTTGACCAATTTTTGTCTTGTCTTTTCATCAATTTTAGAGGGACGTCCAGATGTTCTTTGTGTTTTGCTATTGCAGTCATCACATTTGGGTTATCCCTGCCAGGGTAGCCCTTAGTCGGCCCGAATATCAGAGGAGTAGTATTTATGTCGGTTGCTGTCACTTCAGGACTGACGTCAGGTCACAGGTAGTATAAAGTAAGGCAGCCGATGCCATTACATAAGTCTTTCTTGCCGAGAAGCTTGAAGCTGAAGCAGTTCGCACAGTACCGGTCGGCTGCTACCTGTGTTTCATTTTCCGAATTGAAGTTGAAGTCTTCTAACACTAAGTACCCTGTTGGGGATCCTTTTTTTTCTTGCTCTAACCAATGTCAGAAAAAGTTAACAATTGTCTCGCCTGTGGAAAGCAAATACCATACCGAGACTTTCATTCTTACTGCATCACTTGCTTAGGCCCAGACCACGACATCCCCCGCTGTCACTTTTGTGCTTTGTTCAATGCCAGAACTATACGTCGTCTGGCTCTTATTCTAGCTAGATATTTTTGCTCTCAGTCTTCGATTTCCAATATGGCTTCAGTAAGCCATCCGACATCAGATCTTTCAAAAAAATGTAAGGATAAAGACAACGATAGACTGCACAGGTCAAAACCTACCGACGATGCTGCCGTTAAGCTAATTGTCAGTTTTCCGGTCTTCAATGAGGCACTTTCACACCTTACACTGTGGTTTTGATGCCCTAGAAGCATCTTACAGGGCAGTAGTCACCAGTTCTGTCCTTAGAAGGCATGCTTGGCTTAAGGAACAGCCCTTGCCAGACCATGTCAAATATAAACTATTGGATGCACTCTTGCACAAAGACGACTTACTTGACAACAAGGCAGAGGAGATCTTAAAAAAGATGGAAGAAAAAGCTAAATCTATGCAGACAGTTAAGGATTTCCTGCAGGTCCAGTCACCCAGGTTCAGTAGGCATTGTCCCTCCAAACACTGGTCCTTTCTTGCCCCCTCTAGGTCAGTTCAGCCCAGACCCCGGGGAAGCAGACCCCCCAGACAACAGCCACAGGGAATGCAGAGATCAAAGCAATGGAGTACCTCCACTTCTAAACCAGGGAGGGCAAAGCCACCCCCTCATGGTAAGAACTCACAATGACTCTCCCCTTCCACCCCCTATAATGCCCACCTGCACTTGCCCCTGGGAGGAATACTCTCCTTCCACGCAAGAACCTGGGTCACCATTACCAATGACTGCTGGGTCCACAACATAGTGTCCCAGGGATACAAATTTTCTTTACACACACTACCAACCCCAAAAGGGTTCCCAGCTCTACCTCCAAACCAGTGGGCAAAGGCCAAAAAGCAAGTCCTTTCCCTGCTCTCCATGAGGGCAATAAAACATGTTCCTGCAGAACACATAGGCCAAGGTTTCTACTCCAGGCTCTTCATGATACCCAGAAAAGAGGGCACCTGGTGCCCCATCCTTGATTTATATATTCTAAACACCTTCCTGGTGATAGAAAAATTCAGAATGCTCACCCTTCAGCAACTACTACCTATGCTCTCCAAGGATGCATGGCTAGCCACCATAGACCTAAAAGAGGCCTACCTACACATCCCAATCAGGGAATCATGCAGAAAATATCTACGTTTCAGGGCAGGATCTCTGCACTTCCCTTTGGCTTATCTACTGCTCCCAGAGTTTTCACAAAATGCCTGGCTCCTGCCATTGCTTTTTGCAGGCAAAGAAATATTCAAATTTACCCATACTTAGATGACTGCCTAATTCAGGTAGACAGTCAGGAAAAGCTGCTTAAGCACCTGGCCTTTGTAAAAGACCTACTGACCTCCCTAGGGTACACTATCAATGAAAAGAAATCCAAACTAGTACCCACCCAAAAAATTATATTCCTGGGAGCAAGCCTGGACACAGCATCCCAGATGGCATTCCTTACACCTGAAATGCAAACTTACCTGGCAGCCTATTTCTTTCAACTAGCCACCAAACTCCAGTTATCTGCAAGGAAAATCCTACAAGCTCTGGGGTTCATGGCATCTTGCATTCTACACATTCCATATGCCAAACTGCATATGAGGAAACTTCAGTGGTACCTAAAAATCCTTTGTTGTCAACACTCTCAAGACCTGGAAACTCTTATACCAATTATACCTTGTCTAAGGAAAGATTTTCTTTGGTGGGCAGCAGCATGCTACCACAACAAGGGACTACCCTTCTCACCACCCCATGCTGCCCAGACCCTGACCACAGACTCATCAGACTATGCCTGGGGTGCACACCTGAATGGCAGGTGCATACAGGCTCAATGGAGCCCACATCAAATACATCTGCACATCAATCAAAAAGAGTTGTCAGCTGTCCAGCGTGCATTGACAGCTTTCAGACCCCTTCTGTCCCAGGGGCTCTACTGATCAAAACAGACAGCACCACAGTGATGTGATATATCAACAAGCAGGGAGGGACTCACTTCTACCCTCTATGCAGGCTCACCATGACCATGTGGCACACAGCCTCAACCATGCAACTACACCTGTTAGCACAATTCCTGCCAGGCTCTCTAAACTCTCTGGCAGACAACTTAAGCAGAAATCGTCTGGACCCATGAGTGGCAGCTAAACCAAAGAACTTTCACCCTTATAACTCAGAAATGGGGCACTCTGAAGGTAGACCTCTTTGCTTCCCACTCCAACCATCAGCTCAGCAAGTTCTGCACCAGGGAGCCTCACTGCAGGGCCTGAAAAGTGGATGCTCTATCTTTCCAGTGGGTCAACCTCTCGGTCTGTGCATTTCCCTCACTACCTCTCATTACCAGGGTACTGCTCAAAATAAAGGAGGAAAAACCAAGGGAAATCCTGATTGCCCCAGATTGGCCACACCAGCACTGGTACCCACTGCTGCTCAACCTGTTCCCTCTGCCACCATGGCATCTCTCTCAGATCCCAACACTCCTGACCCAGAGGGAAGGAGAATTCATGCATCCCCAATTGCAGACCCCCAGTTTGGCAGCCTGGCATATTCCCTGACCATGGTACAAGCTGCTAACCTCAGTAAACCGGTTCTAGATGTTATATGTGAGGCCAGATGCCCTAGTACTAGAAAGTCTTATGCTGACAAATGGAAAAGATTCTACACCTGGATCCATGCTATGGGAGCTAATACGACACAGCCCTCCCTACCTCTCATCCTGGATTACCTAGCTGACCTACTACACATTGGTCTATCCTTTTCCTCTATTAAAATTCATGCCTCTGCTATCTCTGCTCATTTCAGCACTGAACAACCTCTCTTCTCACACCCTCTCGACAAACAGTTCCTCAGAGGGGCTAGCAACTTGAGGCCACACAGAAGAGCACCCACCCCAGCTTGGGACCTAAACTTTGTGTTGGAAAAGCTCACCCTGCCCCCCTTTGAACCAGCAGCTTCAGCAGAGTTAGTTTCTCTCATGGAAGACAGCCTTGCTTCTCGCCATCACTTCAGCAAGAAGAGTATCCGAGCTACAGGCAATAATGGCTGTAGAGCCCTTCATCATTTTCCATGCTGAAAGGGTCTCCCTCAGGACTAACCCATACTTCATGCCAAAAGTGGCATCCAGTGTGGCTCTCAACCAATCCATTTATTTGCCCACCTTTTTCCCTAACCCACAAAACAAGGGGGAAAGAATACTGCACTCTGTAGATGTGCACATACATCTCAGATTCTATCTAGACAGGACTAAATCATTTAGAAAGACTGATCAGTTGTTAGTCAGCTTTGCTGCAGGATCAGAGGGCAAAGCCAAATCCAAACAAACCATTTCCAAATGGATAGCACAAGGCATCCATTTCTGCTACAAGTAACACAGGAAACCTCCCCCTAAGGGGGTCAGAACTCACTCTACCAGAGCAACCTCCACCTCTACAGCTTTCCTCAGAGGAGCCCCCACCAGGGACATCCTGGAGGCTGCAACAAGGACGTCTGTTCATACCTTCACCAAGCATTACCACCTGCCTATCTTCTCCAGATCCAGGGCAGGCTTTGCCACTGCAGTCTTGCAGGGCATCCGAGCCAGCCCCCAGTCTTCTTGACTGTCTCCACCCTTTTCCTCAGCTTTGGGAATCAACCCAAATGTGATGACTGCAACAGTGAAACACAAAGAACATAGTACAGTTGTGTACACTTACCATAAATGTAGATGTTCATGTGTATTCACTGTTGCAGTCCTGGTTTCCCTCCTTCCATCCCCCGTTCTCTCTCTTATTGCAAGGAACTTTTTGGTATTTACTTTCTACTGGTGGGGTTCTTCCACCATATCCTGGCTCCCACTTGGGGACTCCTGACAGGTCAAGAAAAACTGATGTAATGGTGTCGGCTACCTTACTTTATACCACTGACGACCTGATGTCAGTCCTGAAGTGACAGCAACCGATGCAGAAATACTATGCCTCTGGTATTTGGGCTGACTGAGGGCTACCCTGGCAGGGATAACCCAGATGTGATGACTGCAACAGTGAATACACTTGAACATCTACATTTATGGTAAGTGTACACAACTGTGCTTTCTTTGCAACATCACTGTTGTCCCATATTTTCTCCACTTTTTGATGACCGTCTTCACTGTGTTCAATGGTATATTCAATGCTCTGGAAATTTTTTTGTACCCTTCTCCTGACTGATACCTTTCAACATTGAGATCCCTTTGATGCTTTGTAAGCTCTCTGCGAACAATGCCTTTTGCTGTAGCAGGCAAATGTCAGAAAAATCGTACTAGGACAGCTGAACTTTATTTGGGGTTATCAGTCTCTTTAACTGATGGCAGGTGTGTACCCAAGAAGACTGAATGCTGTAATTAAAGCAAAAAGTGCTTCAAGAAAATATTAGTTTAAGGGTGTGCACACTTATGCAACCAGCGCATTGTTGTTTTATTTTTTATATTTTTCCCCCTAACATATTTGTTTTTCAATTGAATTGTACAGGTTATAGATCACATTAAAGGTGGGAAAAGTTTTGAAATTATTTATTGTAGTCTCATTTTTTTATATCACAAAAACCTAGCATTTTAACAGGGGTGTGTACACTTTTTATATGCACTGTAGTTCTGTTTGGTCTTGAAGCATTTTGTGAAATAAATATGGTAGAATTGTACATAAAGTGTGCTTGATGCTTAATACTGTTATTACAGCATTACACCCACTGCAGTATGAAGGAAGAACTTTGTACAAAAATGTTTTTTAAACATGTTTTGTGTTTTTCTGTTTAGTAGCTTGTCTCTGTTTGTTTATAATTGCTTACCTGATTTTAGATAATACAATGCATGAGCTCATCCAGATAATTTGGGTAAATGGGGGAACAGACTTTAGATTTTTTTTTTTTTTAACCACAGTCCTAGAATGCATATTACTTAACAGGGAGCTTTCTTTGACAGTTGTATGGACATTCCACAAAACAGAGAAGACAGCATTTTGCCCGATGGACTGCCTGCTATATATGGTACTGTATTGTCTAGTTGTTCAATTTGTAACAAGTTGTGACAACTAAATCCATGCAGCATGGACACCATCTCCCATTCTGGAATTATAGCTAAACTCACTAAACTAGGTATAAATCCATACGTCACAAGATGGGTTGCCAACTGGCTCATTGACAGAACCCACACTGTAAAAGTTGCTGACTCCAAATCTGACTTCAAACCAGTGGCAAGTGGAGTTCCACAGGGTTCAGTCCTGGGACCTCTCCTGTTTGGTATCTACTTCTCTAAAGTACAACCTAACACAGAAGGCCTCTGCCTAACGAAGTTCGCAGATGATTGCAATCTAGGAGCCATAGTCGAGTCCCCAAATGATGTGGACATCCTACAGAAGGGCCTCACTGAGACAGATGCCTGGTGTCCAAGGCATGGCCTCAAGCTCAATGCCAAAAAGTGCATTGTCATCCCCCTTGCCAAGAACTCTGTACCCATGAACTACCACATAAACTGCAGTCTACTTAATGCTGAATGTGTGATAAGAGACCTTAAGACCCAGGTGGACAGTAGTCTCCTTTGATAATCACATAACCACAGTAGTGAGGAAATGCACCTCATCACAAAAGGGTTCTCATTCAGGAAAAAAAAAGAGGTCATTGTTCCCCTCTACTCAGCACTCATTAGACCCATTATAGAGTAGAACGCACCTTTTAAAATGTACCTCACAAGACATCTGCAGCAGCTGGAAAGGCCACAGAAGTAACTCACAAAGAGGATTACTGACCTCAAACAGATGCCCTACACTGACCATCTCAAAAAAACTCCAGCTTTACTCTGTAGCATATCACCTACTCCGAGGAGATCTCTGCCTAACCTATAAAGCTATGTTAAACCCAGAGCTGTTGGACATGCTACACCTAAAGAAATCCCAATCCCTCCAAGCTACAAGCTCTAGGGACCTAAACCTTGTCATCACAATAAACAGGACATACTGGAGGATAGATTCCTGTCCCAGAGCCTTCCTATACTTTGGAACAAGCTATCCATCTGTGTCGAGCAAAGTTCTTCATTAGCACTCTTAAAGAAGAATCTTGATGAGCGGATGGGAAATGGGAAATACACCCCGGGGAACACTTCTGTGGCTCTGCTCGACAGAGGCACAGGAAATTAACTTTCTTGGGTAGCATAAGCCAGGGAACCTTGTTGGCTAGGCTTACTTAGGCCCTTGGGTTGATAGCCTAGTACCTACCTATGAACATGTAATCTTCTGGTGTTCATGCACCAGAGAGACACCTGCAACTTTGAGAATCATGTTCTGAGATCTAGAAACTTAAAACAGAGGATAAAGGGAGTTACACCAGATAGGAAATGTACTATTCTTTTACATAGTTTCAAGCTGTTTCCCTTTTACATGTATTCTGTCAGCTTTTAAGTAAACATGTAGAAAATATAGAAATCATTGCTGTCTGCTGATTTTTTTTTTTCATTAGCCATATTATTGGCCTAGTTTTTCCCTGCCTTGTTCTGTCTAGGCCTCATTGCATTAGTGCTGTGGAATGCAGAGCCTTATATATGTTTTTTTGCCTTCCATTTCCTATGGGAGAGTATATCAGGTGTTAATCACTCTCTGTGTGAATGTATTCACCTTTAGGTTTGAGGGGAATGTTGAAAGGTGTCAGCTGCATCAAATGTGCAGACATGGTGGGCTTTACTGTTTTAGCGTAATCATATGATTGCATTGGGTAACACCCGAGTGTGATGGATTTCTCTTATTGTTTCTTTTCTTTCCTTCCCCTTAGAATATATTTAATTTCACTTGGAGTAATGGCACTCTTCAATATTCCACTTACTGTTGTTTTCCCTTTTCAGGGTCTCAGTTTCCACTTAGCTGCTATCCTACTGTCTTTAGGATTCATCACTTATGTGGAACATGGTAAGTGTACCTGTGGAGCATGGTAAGTGTACCTGGAGGTTTATATTCACATACCTGACTGATCCAGTTAATTATTTTCAGGAAGCACAACTTTCTCTAATGGTATGTACAAGACATCCATAGTGGAAGTCCAGAAATGGAAATGGGATTGCTGAGCTTTTAGAACCTAGTTCTAAAGTAGTCTGACAATTAAATCTCTACTAAACAATATATTTTTAGGCACACCATCAGAAGTTTCTTCTGCCGTACCACAGGACTCAAGTCTTGGGCCATGTATTATTTAAGTATGTGATCTCTTTATTACCTATTAATGTTAATTACTGGGTGTCCAAATATGAACATATCAGTATTGGTGATCTTTTATTTTCCATATCTGATTTTCTGGCATTCAGCTTATACATTTCAGATGTAGTTGGCTGGCTAAACAAATATGGCTACATATTAAGTCTGCAAAAAAGTGGTGTGTTGTACTTTGGCACTTTCAGATCTAGACATTATCTTGTGTGTTACTGCAGTTCATAAAAACCCTGAATACAAGGACTCAGGAGTATACATCAACTCAAACTTGCAATATAAAAATAATGCTTGTATTTTTAAAGCATAAATTACACGTATTATGGGATTATTATTAACAATTTCCAGCAATAATTCGACAGCTTTAAAATTATTCATCACGTATGTTAGATTCATTATTCAGTACAACTCCTCTTGTACTCCTATTCTAAAGCTGATCTGTCATTGTTAGAAAGTGTCCAGTGGAAGTTTACAGTTAGTAAATTTTATAAGTAGAATAACTGATTTTGAAGCATTGCTTTACAGTACATGCCTACAAAAATTCAGTCTATATTCAGTGTTATTACTGGCTACAAGGTAAATTATGATTAGCATACCATGTTCTCCACAATGAAGAATTCTGGCTCTTATTGAATGTTATGTTGCAGACCTATAAGTCATCTAGAGGATGGGGTTATATTTTCTTAGTTCTTAAATGTAAAATTGCCTTGAGAGTTAAATTTATATCTACGGCATTGCTAGGTCCTAGAAGAGGCTTCCCATGAATGTCAGGCAGAGTAGTTCTTTAATTGTTTTTAAGAATGAGTTTGATACTTTGTTTGGGAATAAGATTTATTCCTAGACTTTGGAGCCTGCATTCTGATGGTTTATGACCTCTGTGCATTGTAGTCAAACTACAAAACTATGAAACTGTTTTTTCAGGAACTTAAAAAGTGTGGCACAGAATACATATATAATTTAGCTTTTAAACCACCTATTTTTTCCCTTCCGTCCATCCATCCTCAACCCCTTTTCCCATTTTGCACATGTGGTCAGGGTGTCACTTCAGCAGTAACAATTATCTTGGGCCAAGGTTTACACTGCCAGATGGCTACCCCTGCCACTGTAGTTCATTCGTACCACTCACTCGCACACCCACTCACAGCTATGGCAAATTTAGTGTGTCCAGTCCACCTACTGCATGTCTTTGGAATGTGGGAGGAAACCGTAGCACCAGGAGGAAACCCATGTGACTGCAGGGAGGACATGCAAACTCCGCACAGAAAACACCCCAGCCGAGAATCGAACCAGAGAACCTCTTGCTGTGAGGCAGCAACGCTAACTGCTGCATCACCGCGGCCACTGTGAAATCATAGAGATAAACTATAATAACAGCCAATAAAAGATTAATTAACAACTAAAACATTAAAACCATTTGCAATAAAAGTTTCCACTAATTTTCACAGTTTGAACCATAAGGCTTCGAAGTATTATATTTTAAAGTATGTGTATGGCTTCCTTACATTTTGATAAAAGGTGTAGTGTTTTACCTGTCTTGTCATTACTTGATATTTGTTCTAAAACTCAGCACCTAACCAACAAAAGATCTTTCTCATGTGCCTTTAAAAAGTGTTTGTCAGTTATAGTCTCAATTTTCTCATTATGAATACATCTAATGTGTGCCTTAATTTTAACTTTAAAACTGCTAGTTGCTTAGAATTTCTTGATATTTGTGTGAACGTGTATGCAAACACACGAACCACAAGGAACCATTTTGCACCTAAATGGTGCAAAATTTACTAAAATAAAAAAAAATGAAGCAAGTTAGTTAATCTGGTAGATATCTTAGGTTTACATTGAAGATTTCCATAGTGTTAAAAGCTTGTCTCAAAACCTTCCATGGTCCATCACTTACTTACTTAGCATTCTGTATTCAGTAACAAAAAAGATTATCATTCTGATGCAACTTCCTTTTAAATTATCAAAGTTGTGTACTTTAGAGCACACATTCTCCTCACAAACTTTCAAAGCCTGCCATGTTGCAATACAATTACACCAGTAAGCATTGCAATTGCATTCTTGTTTTAGCCATGGATAAAAAGCAGTTCATAATTGTAACCTGCTTCCTTGCAAATGTCCTGCCAATTACTATACGTTCTATGAGCAGTTAAAAATTCACCCAAAGTCAAAGTCTTTATTTTATGGTTTAGATGATAACTGTTGCCAAATAAATAACATAGTGAGGCACATTCCTTATAATATAAACTAATGTAAGTCTTATTTTCACGTTTAAATAAACAGAGGAGGTTTAGAAAGTGTATCTTATCAGATAATTCATAAATAAACTTTAGACCAAAGTTGTTATTATGCAGATCCACAACAAACCCTTACATTTGCTCGAACAAATAAACAAAAGGTTATAGCAAATCTAAAATAATACTATCTTATTTTTAAACAATGTGGGTGGGTATGTTTGTGGGTAGGCATGTGTATTTGCTTAAAAAGGGCAATAATGGAATCTGCATATTGAGGAGTGAGACATGCCCATTGTATTTCCATTCCGATATTAATATAAAAATTTCATAAAAATTTATACTTTAAGCTAAATTCCACAATCTGGAAAAAAGTTATCAATACGATCAGAGCCTAAAAATGTAATAATTCATTTAGACATACCTCACAACTGTCCAGATTTTCACAGAATATCCAGATTTGTGGCTGATATTTTTGGTCTCATAAAATTTGTCATATAATTTTAGCTTTCTGGATTTTTGTGGCAAATCGGTGAAAATTAAAGTCACTATATTATGATGGGCATTTGAGTTTCTGACTTCATATACTTCAGAAAATGAATGGTAACACAAGACCTTTTATTCTAGCAACTTTCTAAGCTTATAAAAGCAATATTTAAAATATGTCCCTGTTTTTTGGTGCTTTGTCCTCCTATTATTTTTGGTTTTGTCCAGATTTTTTGTACTAAGAGGTTGAGAGCTATGCATTTAAATTATCTTTATTTTTGTTAAAAGTATTTAAACTAACCACATCAGCTTAGCTAAATGCATCCCTTTCTCCCATGCAGTGCCATGACTCTTCAGATGTGTCTGGAATTCTGTGTTCCTGTAGATAGGTTTTAGTTACCTTACCTATATTATCAAAGAAACCAGAACAGCCAGGTATAATGGACCTACCAGTGGAGTTATTTGGAACTTTATGAAGTTTAGGTAAACAGTAGAGTATGGGTATATGAAGTTTAGGTAAACAGTTGAGTATGGATATATGAGAGATTCCAGAACCAATCACATTATTTTATCAGAGGAGAATAAACCTGATTTAATACCAGATGCTACCAAATCACATAAATGACTAAGAACTAATTCATAGGGTGACTAAATCAATTTCTGTTCAGTTTTGCAGCTCTGCAAGTTGAGCCGTACACACGTCATATTGACTGGAAGACATTATAACTATACCAATGCCCTTGCCTGAATGTTTAATTCCTCTGTCTCAGTTTTACTCAACTATTTCAAAGCATACCAATTGTCTCTAGTTAAATTATAATTAAGTTGGTTACTGGCTTGGCTAAAAGAATCACATAATTTTGTAACATGATAAGAAAGTAAAGTAGAAAAATCATTAATTTATTTATTATTATACTGTAACAGAAATGTACTTTTAGTTAAAGGTACGTAATTAAGTAAATATCACAGGATATTCCAGAAAAGAATTAGATGATAAAATGTTCTCAGGTGTACTATTCAGTTCATTACTGTTTTCCAAAAATTAAAGAATTACTGAAAGCATCCAGAGTTTTTACTAAGTACTTTTAAGCTGCAGATTCATGATTAATTTAAAACCATCTTTTGTTTATAGAAACTGTAGTTGGTTTAAACTTAAGTCAATGGGAACAAAGTGTGCATATTGTATGATCAAAAGGCATTCCTGGCAAATTTATGACAGGAGTATCAACAGAATTATTACATTGATAAAAGCCTGGATTCATAAAAGTTACATGTCCTCCCTGTGGTTGAGTGAGTTTTAAAGGTATGCAGGTAGGTGTGTGTGTGCCTGCGTATGCCTTCTGCGAAGGTTGGATGCTGGGCTGACAATGTGACACCATAAAAACACCACTACCAGTCAATCTGCAGACTGGTGATCCACTATGGCGATCCCTAACCGGGAAAAGCTGAAAGACATTGCTTTTACCACAGTGTACACTTAGTGTAATCATTTTAAATGAATAGACAGCACAAGCATTGTGGTAAGGCTGATCTTGACTTCAGGAAGTGTATACAAAGGCTACACTTTATGGTAGCCTTTATGAATCTGGCCTTAAATCTATTCAGGTGGAAGCATATATTTGTATATTTTCATGGAAAATTACCCTTTTACAGTTATTGGCATATTCTCCTGTTATCGTTGTTTGAGAACTGCTGTCCTCTGGACTTGTTTCCTATCTTTCTTCTTCTCTGCTGAGACAGATGAAAGCTATTAGAGCCAAAGGACTGTTGCACTGATAAGCTCTCAGTGGGCATACTTAATGGTACTGAGCTCATCCCATGCAGTACTTTTACCACTTGTGAAGTTCTGCCATTAAAGACCCCCATCTTTTTTTTCATATTGCGAGAAAGGCAACAGTGCTGCAAAAATGCCTTCTCTTAGAAATAATTGTCTGAGTCACACTGAAGCCTACTCTTCTTATGTTTCATTTTCTTTAAATTAATTCTTAATTTTTATTAAAATATCAAGCAATTCAGATGCCAAAATTAAATTATTTAATTTTGATACCTGTTGCTTTGCCTCCACAATTAGTTTCTGACTTTTTATAAGATCTCCCACAATTTGTATCTGCATCCATTTCTGGGAGCATTCATGCACCATTGCAACCCATTGATGTCCTTCAAGAATGCAACTGCAGTCATAACATATGGGTTGTCCTGCCTCAGGCAGCCCTCGGTCGGCCGAATTCCAAAGTCTGGGTCCGGCGTTGGCTGGTGTCGCCTCCTCTCTGGAGTATAAAGGCATCGGCCGACGCCATCTTCTTCAGTTTTTCTTGCCGTGCGGTGCCCGAAGCAGAAGCAGTTCACAAGTGCCGGTCGGTCAGCTCCTGTGTTTTCAGTACCGAAGTCATCTAAAAGCTAAGTACCCCATTGGGGAGCATTTTTTCTTGCTTCAGCCGATGTCAGAACAAATTGAGAAAGTTAATAATTGTTTGTCTTGTGGTAAACAAATACCTCATAAGGACTTCCATTCTTACTGTCTTCCTTGCCTGGGCCCAGACCACGGCTCGCCTGTGCTTGCTTTAATAAGCGCACTCTCAGGTGCCGGGCAGAATTTGCTGAAGACTTTTTCAGCTAATCCTTTGTGTATATCATGCCATCGGATCCACCGACAGCTCAATCTTCCAAAAAACGGAAGGACCGGGACCGGCTTCCTCGGCCCGCGTCCTCTACCGATACTACTCCTAGACTCTCCGCTAGTGCTGCGGTAATTCAACCGCTCCCAGCCTACGACACAGCGTTAACTCGTCCTTCGGTCCCGGAGACCTCTCCGGTGCCGGTTGTTGATTTTCTTCCGGAAACCGAAGTTCTTGATTTACCCGACACCATTCCGGTGGACAAGGTCACTCCTGCACGTGGGGCTGCTAGGCCTCCTGTATCTATGTCCATCAAGGCCTTTGCACATGCTAAGGCCACCAGCCAGGCCAAGGCCCATCCTAAACCTGCTGTCCAGGCCCCCTCCTTGGATAAACAGATAATGTCTCTTGCTGCAGACCTTATTTCCCTTATCAGGGGGTCTCAGCCTCACCCAGACAGAGGTTCTCAGCCTCCTGCAGATAAAAGGCCTAGAACTGAGCAGACTGAGAACCTCTCTTCAGATGAGGCCTCTGGGGATTCTGAGCATTCTGATATTCAAGAAGAATCCTTCCAGGCCTATGAGGACTCTGATGCTGAGGAATCAATTCCCTCTGCCTCTCCTCCAGAGGATTTCTCGTTTGGTGAAGTCCTGTACTCAATGAGGGAACATTTCCAATGGCAGGGTCAGGAATTCTCTGATTCCAGGAAAAGGCTCCGTACCTTCCTAAAGCTTCCCCAGCACAGACCTTTAGCTATTCCTCCTGTGATGGATGTTTTGGATGATGTCTTCTCTGATTCCAGTGCTAACCCTGATTCTCTCCCCCCTGCTCCTGTCAAGCCAGACAGATATTACAGAGTCCCTGACACTCACAACTATCTCTTTAAGGCCCACACCGTGGATTTAGAAACTATTTCACAGGGTCCCAAGGGAGTGGCTACCTCCACTGCCAAGAATCCTTTGCCAGCGGATAGGGAAGCCAGGTCTATGGAGAGATGGGGTAAAAAAGTTTATACCTCTACCACCCTAGCCATGAGGTCACTTAACTGCCTTTTTCATATGTTTCAGTACCAGGATTTTTTACTGGATGATTTACAGAAAAAGTTAGCCTCTCCTGAGCCAATTGACAGAAAGGCATTGCAGGATCACATACATAACACTCAGCAGGTTAACAATCATTTTCTTCAGTGTGGTTATGATGCATTGGAAGCTTCATGTAGGGCAGCTATGACTGGGGCTGTTATACGTAGACATGCTCGGTTAAAAGATCAGCCACTGCCAGACCATGTCAAAGTAAAGTTACTTGATGCACCTCTGGAAAAACAGAAGCTTTTTGGTGCTAATGCACAAGATGTGTTGAAGTCCATTGAGGAAAAGCTAAGTCAGTACAGACAGTCAAGGATTTCCTCCAGGTTCAGCCACCCAGATTCAGTAGAAACTGGCCTTCAAAGAATTGGTCCTTCCCAGACTCGGACAAGTTTCAAAGGGGAAAGAACAGGCCAATACCGAGGCTCCTACAGGGGCCGCCAATGGCAACCTACAAATCAAAGAAGTGCTGCAGCCAGTCCAGCTGCACCACAAGGACAATCACAATGACTTGACTTTTATACCACCTACAAGGGCTCAGAGAGAAGCACCTTTGGGCGGAAAATTATCCTTATTCTCAAAAAACTGGCATATCTTAACCAAGGACAGCTGGATTCTGGATTTAATAGACAAGGGTTACAGATTCCACTTCCATACTTTACCTGCAAGACAAGGCATGCCAAACCTGCCACACCATCAAAGGGCAGAGGCACTCAATCAAGTTTCAAAGCTATTAAGTATAAAAGCAATAGAAAAGGTACCTCCTCAGGAACAAGGCCAGGGATTTTATTCAAGACTGTTCCTTCTTCCGAGAAAGGAAAACAAATGGAGGCCTATACTGGACTTGTGTACTCTAAATACCTTTCTCATTGTGCCAAAGTTCAAAATGCTGACGTTACAGCAACTCCTTCCCATGCTGGGCAAGGGGTCTTGGCTGGTCACTCTGGACCTCAAGGAGGCATACCTGCATGTCCCAATCAGACAAAGCTGCAGAAGATACCTCCGATTTCTTGCAGGGACAGAGCATTATCAATTCTCAGCATTGCCATTTGGCTTATCTACTGCGCCCAGAGTGTTCACGAAATGCCTGGCATCAGTAGTGGCACACTGCAGACTCCAGGAATTCAAATATACCCCTACCTGGACGACTGCCTCATACAAGCAGACAACAGACAAACCTTAATAAAAAACTTGGACTATGTCATGCAATTACTACAGGCCTTGGGATACACAGTCAACATTCCGAAATCAAGACTACTGCCATCCCAACAGATTATTTTCCAAGGAGCCAAACTGGACACACAAACACAAATGGCCTACCTCACAGAGGAAAAACAACAGCAGTTACCAGAGTATTTCAAAGGCCTAGCACAGCTCTCCCAGCTGACTGCAAGGAAACTCCTGCAGGCCCTGGGGTTCATGGCATCATGCATCCTTCTGATACCTTTGGCAAGACTTCATATGAGAAAGCTGCAATGGTATTTGAAAAGCCTATGGTCCCAACACAGCCAAAGCCTAGAGGACGTAATCCCACTTATTCCATGTCTGCAAAAAGAATTCTTGTGGTGGGCTCAAGCAAGTCAATTAAACAAAGGCATGTCTTTCAACAGACCTCAAGCAGGTCAAATAATTACAACAGATGCCTCAGACCACGGATGGGGGGCGCACATGGAGGACAGATGCGTTCAAGGTCAATGGACACCAAAGGAAAGACATCTGCACATAAATCAAAAAGAGATGTTGGCAGTGACACATGCAATCGAGAGTTTCGAAAGATCACTGCAGCAAGGACATTTACTAATAAGGACAGACAACACAACTGTCATGTGGTATATAAACAAGCAGGGAGGGACTCATTCATACCCCCTCTGCAGACTAACAATGATTCTCTGGGGAAAAAGCACTGAGTCTGAATATATACCTGCAATCCCAGTTTGTGCCAGGCAAGGACAATGTACTGGCAGACAAGCTGAGCAGAAATTTATTGGATCCACATGAATGGATACTGCATCCCCACATTTTCTCACAAATAACAAAGACCTGGGGAAGACCGGACATAGATCTCTTTGAATCATCACCTGGAAAAGTTCTGTACCAGGACCCACCATGCTCTAGCCTGGACAACGGATGCTCTCTCCTTCAGCTGGAATTCCCTAAAAATGTATGCATTTCCTCCTCTGCCACTGTTGACCAAGGTGATCCTGAAGATCAAAGCAGAACAACCAACAGGCATTTTGATAGCTCCAGACTGGCCAAAGCAACACTGGTACCCGTTGCTGTTGAGCATAACTCGGACCAAACCATGGCCTCTGCCCCTATGGCCCCTGCTCCTAACACAACACAACTACAGGACTGTTCACCAAAACCTAAAAACATTACATCTGACAGCCTGGAGGTTACCTTAACTCCTTCCGCTTCCAATCTTTCCAAGGCAGTGCAGGACATCTTATTGGAAGCCGGGCTCCACCAGAAAAACCTATTCAGCCAAGTGGAAGAGATTCAGCATCTGGGCTGCCAACAGGGGTCAGGATACAACAGTACTGAGTATACCTCAGATTTTGGAATACTTGGCAGAAATGTTTCATTCTGGACTCTCATATTCTTCCATAAAGATTCATGCCTCAGCAATCTCAGCAAGATACAATTGTGATCCACCAGTGTTCTCACATCCTTTGCTAAGACAGTTCCTGAGAGGGATAAAGAATATCAAGCCTCCCAGAAAACAACCAGTACCTGCATGGGACCTCAATTTTGTATTGGAAAAATTATCTCTTCCTCCCTTTGAGCCAGCAGCAACCTCAGAGATGAAATTTCTATCATGGAAAACGGTTTTTCTATTGGCAGTCACATCAGCAAGAAGAGTCTCGGAGATACATGCACTCATGGCAGTACCTCCTTTCCTCATTTTCCATCAGGACAGAGTCTCTCTGAGAACAAATCCTTCATTTATGCCAAAGGTAATTTCCAGGGTGTCTCTAAATCAAGCTATTCACCTTCCTACTTTCTTCCCCAATCCTCAAAATAGAGGGGAAAGACTGCTGCATACCTTGGACATGCACAGGCAACTACTACTTGGACAGAACTAAGGCCACCAGAAAGTCTGACCAGCTGTTTGTAGCCTATGCTGCTGGAATACAAGGAAAAGGAATCTCCAAGCAAACAATTTCAAAATGGATTGGACACTGCATCAGATTCTGTTATTCTTACCATGGAAAAAGTGTGCCAGCCAATATTAGGCCACATTCCACCAGAGCTATAGCCACATCCACAGCTTTCCTAAGAGGAGTGGCTACAAAGGACATTCTAGAGGCTGCTACATGGAGCTCTGTGTATACATTTACCAAACACTACAACCTGCCTTTATACTCCAGATCCTGAGCAGGCTTTGCTTCGGCAGTCCTGCAGGGCATTTTAGCTACACCATCTTTTTCTTAGCTCCATCCACCCCCAGCTTGGCTATGGTATTCAACCCATATGTTATGACTGCAGTTGCATTCTTGAAGGACATAGTACAGTTTTGTACCTACCATAAATGTAGATGTCCGATAGATATGCAACTGCAGTCGGATTTTCCTCCTCCTTCCCCTCTTTTCTTTCTTTTGGGTCCATTCCCCCTGTTCCTGTTAGCTGGGGGTATCTCCTATGGTGTATCTGTTTATTACTGTTGTGCATGTCTGGAATTGTTTATCCATTCATCAAATTTAGCCTTCCTAGGAGGGCACCTGGCATCTGGGGCAAGAAACACTGAAGAAGATGGCGTCGGCCGATGCCTTTATACTCCAGCCATTGTGACGTCGGAGAGGAGGCCCCAGACTTTGGAATTGAGGGCTGCCTAAGGCAGGACAACCCAGATGTTATGACTGCAGTTGCATATCTATCGGACATCTACATTTATGGTAGGTACAAAACTGTACTTTTCTTAAAGTTCTGTTCTCTGGGGTCTCTGTCCATAAATTGAGTTATAGGTGATTTAAAGGCTTGGAGACCCTTTGGTGTATTCCTTGTAGTTCTTAAAGTGACATTGTATAAATAAATATTATTTTTACTAGTCAATCATTTCTGCAGTCTCTCTATAATTGTTTTAACTTTAATTGAAGTATTTATACTTGTAGTAAGTACCAAAAAGAAAAAAAAAATGTGCATACTTTTTATTTCAAACCTGTAGTAATCTGTCCATTAGAGCACAAATATTCTTACCTTTATCAGATATGATGCTCTCATTTATGCCTACTTCATTTGTACCAATTGTATTAGCTGAAGGACTAATTTTATGCATAGTTAATTGTATGGAAACCTTGGGACATCCTCTTAAAAATTCTGGAAAATCATCCAAGGAGTCCAAGCAAGTAGTCATATAAACCTAAAAAAAACACCTATAAATATAACTTAATAAAGCAACAAAATTCTAGTGCCTTCTGTGGAGTTATAAAAACACACAAGTACAGAATTTTATAGAGATGAAGCTTAGCAACAGCCAGTAACAGATTAACTAAAACTTAAACAATTAAAAACATTAAGGCCAATTACAATAGAAGTTTCCACTTAAGTTCTTGATTAATTTCTTGTTAGATGTGACGTTTGGAGTTTATCATTGACTTCAGATCCCTTAGTGCTCCCCATTGCTCCTTACTTTTTGGGACTGCTGCAGTGTGGATGTGCCATGATGTCACTCTTCAATGGGTGATTCCTCACTTTTCAGAGAAGAAAGCCCTTCTGATATCAGGCTGTGCACCACCTTGTGACAGAAGAGAAGCACAGAAGTACAAAGGCCATTCTGCTGCATCCAGCTGTTGTGTTGACTGGGTTTGCTACTCCTGGTATCCATCAGCATTCAGTTGGGTACATAATAGAGCATTGTGAAGGGGACTGTCCCCACCTCCATGATACACTCCACAGTGCCTCTCCTGTCACCTTGGACATCTGATGCCTTTTTGTGTAGACCGCTTGTTTTCACCAGAAGCTGACATTAGATGTGCCTCTAGCACATCCCCCTCTTCCTCCACTCTGAAAGAGAAGAGCAGTATTTGTCATTCTTAGTTCAACCCACAACAATTCCTCTAGCTCTCTGGCTACTAGTCAAACCCAAGTCATTTGTGTTTTAGTTGGGATATCGTCATTCTGTCATGCACCTGTCACCTTTGAGTTTTTGGCTGGCATATACCAGCATTTAGTACAGTTGCACAGATTTTCCACAGATCTCTGTTACTATTTAAATACAGTAATTAGGCAACCCATTGACTGATTAGTTGAAATGTGATTATCTCTGGAACGTTCCTCAAATTAGCATTGAGAATTTCTTAATTTTTTTCTGCTATCCACATACTTAAAGCCTGTCACAACACTTATGCAGGTAAAGGTCCAAACTATTGAGAAGCAATGACATTGATGCATAGAGAGAATCTTCAGCAGCTGTACATGACAGCTCACTGACACTCCTGTTCCACTGCCTGGAGAATAAATTATGGTACTGCTGTTAAATATTTCATCCACAGAACGTGAAGACCTTCCATGAGGTGATTTGATGTGCTATGCAAAGTGTGACGGTCAGAAAAAAATGGGATAACTTGGGGTGTAAAGGATAGATAGTTTTCTTCGGGGGATTTTAAACTGTCGACACGTTTCAGTTGGCTTCTGAGTCATATGCTACAATACGGAAAACTGTAACTAAAATTAACAATAAGGCAAACTGACAAAATTGCAGCTTTACAATTTACAGCCACTGTCAAGATGGCTTGCATAAAAATGGTCTACGTAAATCACTTTAGTTCAATTTTATATTGCAACCTAAAACCATTATTGTAAGAGCTTCTAAGTAAAAGTATGATAGGAAGAAGTTATTTAGCCTTTAATAAGCAGGTAAGATTATATCTACAAGTAAGCCAAGGTCAGATATCTTGTTTAGATTTCCAGTCGGGGTCATATCAGGCAGATGAAGCTTGTACACAACATGTTACCCACATTTATGACAGCAAACAACATTAATTCCATTGGGGAATGATGTAGTAGGACTTTTTTTTCCTGCATAATTAACAGAGCCTGATACTGCAAAGCATGTTTTGCAGAGTAGGATTCATTTCCAACAGATTTCATCAGCTAATGAATTAATGACTGAGCAAGTCATTGCTTCAGATGAAAACTTATTAGCTGTGTGGAAACAGGCACATAGTATCTTGTGCTCAGTTAATAATACTAAATAAAGCAATCATTACATGCTTTAAACAAAAGCATCACCCTTTTGTTAAGAATGTTGCCTGTCACAGCCGGGGTTGCCAGATATCCTGATTTATGCAGGACAGTCCTGAGTTCAACAGACAAATCTCAAGTCCCACATTGTGCTCTGAAAATCCTGATTGAACAAAGAAGCCTCTGACTTCAAGTGTTTGAATCGTGTATGTTTGTGATGCCTCCTGGTGATGCACACCAGTACGGAAACTGTTGTCGTATTCGCCTACTTCTGGAGGTACAGGAGCTGCGTGTAGTTCTTATGAAGTCTGCAACTCAAAAGTTTGTCAATATTTTCTGACTTAAAATCTTCAATGATTTTCATTGATTTGCTTGAAAACGACAATTTTATGAAAAACGGACCAAAAATATGAGGCAAAAATCTGGACATTCTGTGAAAATCTATACAATTGAGAGGTATGGCTTTTTTTCAATTCATTTGCAAGTGACATTTTTTGTAATTCTATTGAAACAAACCCCTACACATTTCTATTTGTGAATAAACTATCTGAAAGTATATACCATGCTGACAATTTCTCCAGAGAGATTAATAAATAATAGGAATCAGGAATTTTATTACTACTTCTACCGTAATCTGTTTTTCTCCCTGACTCTAAGTTAATTGATTTGAAGCCTCATTGGCCACACCCTCCTCTCAGCTGATCCTGGTCCTCCTATAATCCAGCCTTGAACCATTGCTGGAACTGATTGGTCTATTCAGGCCACTACTGAGAGCAAGTTGTGCCCTGCTGCTGATTGGCCCTCACAGGCATCTGCAGTTTTGCTTTTAGTTTTTGGGAAGGAGGCAAGATGGCTGCAGACCCTACCAAGGCTGAACTGAACAGTATTTTCTGACAACTTTGTTCCATACTAACCAGTAAAGTAATTATTAACGTTAACTTTGAAAGTGTCACCTTTCCGTGATAGTACTTTGTTTGGTAGTGACCGGGGGGTGTTGTTAAAGGACTAGCATTAAGAAGACCTGATTACTGTCAAAGTAGTTGACGTCTTGGGTCTTGGAATGCAACAGTGTTACTTTTGGTAGTATTTTATTTAAATGTCTTCTGTCATGTGCTCTTTATTAATGCATGCAAGCTTTGGAATGTCTGAAAAAATATATATATTGGGTGCCTTTGGATAATCTGGAGAGTTTAAAGCTGGTGGTCAACATTAAGTTTAACTTCAATATTAAAATGAAATTGAGCATTTCCATATCCACTGTAAACCTTGTATTAGAGATGACTTGAACCTTCAGCTTGAATGTGTTTTCTGCAGAGTTACAGTTGAATAGTTAAGCAGTAAAATGGCAATTTTCAAACACAGATCTCAGCACTGGGGTTATACTAGGTACCTGATCCCACCCAATGCCTTCTGTTTGTTCTTTTGGCTGTGTCAGGTCATTAAGTATGGCTTGTTGCCTTGATACGGAGCAGAAGATTCTGCATAATAAATACATGTAAACAGGGTTTGCAAACAGTTAAGTGTGACTTAGGATTAATATCTAGTGACCTTATAGACGAGTGGCATTGCAGAAGCATGGAAGGGGCAGAAACGCTCAGCAGCAACAGCTATTAATTTAATAGGCATGGCTTTTGGTGATGAGAAAAAGAACCTTTTCTTTTGGTCGCTCTAAATGGTAGCTGTCCTGATCTGTGATATTTAGAAATCTGACAACCTTGGTCACAGCAGGCATGTAACTCATTTCCCAGGAGGCAAGGCTTTCCTGCTCAGTAGTTGGTCTGGGATCTACTCTACATCTTGACTGGCTGCTCATTTACAGACATTTGGTTTCCATGACTAGTCAGAAGTCATTATGTAGTCGACTTGAAGCACATTAGATATGGTCTCTGTGTAACTACACACCCTGTAGTATAATTATTTATAGGTACATAGGTGTATACTAGGCTAATGGCCCTGGAGCCTTTACAAGCCTAGACCATAGAGGTGCCCGGCATTAGTTCCAAGCGCCTCTATCAGGTAGAGCCACTGGAGTGATCCCCGGAATGAACTTTCTATTTTTTACTTTCTACTTGACATTTATGGGTAGTCTATTCCAGAGCATGGGCAGTCTCTGGGTTATGAACCTGTCGCTCCAGCATGTTCTGTTGATTGTGATAATGAGGTTGAGGTCTCTGGAGCATGTGGTGCAGAGGGATTGGATTTCTTTAGATGTAGCATTTCTAACAGAGCTGGGTCAGACATGGCTTTGTAAGTCAAGCAGAGAACGCTTCTTAGTAGACGATATGAGACAGAGAATAGCTGAAGTTTTTTGAGTCTGTCCATGTAGGACATATGTTTAAGGCCTAGGATCCTCTTCATGAGGTACTTTTGTGTCCTTTCCAGCTGTTGCATGTGTCTAGTAAGGTACATTCCAAATTATTGATTGATTGATTGATTGATTGATTGATTGATTGATTGATTGATTGATTGATTGATTGATTGACTGAGTCATAACCAGATTGTCTGGTTAGGCCAGGCTCAGTTTCATTTTATGTCCAGAGGAAAAAAAACTTTAGATATAGTCTATACAATGCATGATGTAAAAACAACTGAAATCCCTGCTAAGACATTAAAACCCACCATTAAGAAGTGAATCAAAACAGTTGTAATACTTGTTGTGGTAAATGGTTGTGCAACATCACTGCTGTACACTGAATTAAACTGATCAGTAAGAAAAAGATTTAGAGTAACTCAGATAAATCTGCAATCAAAATATGCTCAAAAAGAGTTGCAGGGAAAATATAAAAAAGGAAGAAAAATGCTTAATTTAAAATAACATAAATTTGTGGAGTTGTGGCATAATGAGTGAAGGCGGGGTGATCTTTAAACTGTAAAATATAGTAGAAAGGGGAAAATGGCATGATAGCAGATGTGTCCTACAGACAACTTTAGAATTAGTCATGGCATACATAGAGCATAGTGAAAGGTGTTACTATGTGTTTATTTTTATTTAACTTTTATTGACTGTGTAACTTATCTTGTCCAAGGAGCATTTTCAGCCATGGCACAGGGCATTTATGCTAGCTCCTTTAGGTTTAACTTCAGGCTATATAGAGGTATATCTCTTACAAGAAATTATCTAGCATTTAACAGTATTTAGATTAATTTATACACATAAGTCTATGTGTTGTGGTTTTAAAATTGTTGCTTATTTTTAAAAAAAGCATTTATATTTATTCACATATACATTTTATCTTGTATAACACTGGCTCTTTAAATTTCTTAAGTTATGTTAATTGGTTTTATAATTATCTCATCTTAATTGATACTTTTATTTTAACTGGGGACTCTTGGGGTTTCTTTGTCTGAAGAAGTTCATGTATTTTCTGAACGAAAGCGCTAACAATAAACTGGTTGGAATTCTACAGCTTGCTGCCTAGTTTTGGTTTTGGTTACAAGTTTATTTTTTGTTTTGTGTTCTTACAAGAAATTGTGAACTTTTTATGTAAATTTGCACATGCATGTAATTCATAACCACCATGTCTTAAATCTCATCTCTGTGATGTTTTTCATATTAATATGTTTTTTTTTTCTTTTTATCCCAGTGCTGCGGAAGAGGTTGTCATCTATCTTTAGTGCCTGCATATTGAGCAAGCGCTGTCCACCTGCTTGCTCCCACCAATATAAAATGGTAAGGAAAGACCATTGCAATGTAAATGTACAGTGTGACTTGTCCCCCGTGAGGACTGCAACTTCAGCCATGATTCATTTCCCCCTTTCTCTGTATTACTTCAAATCGGTTTATGTTTATCATGTATATATGACAGACTACCTCTTGGGGTGCTAAACTAAGTAAACATAGGGTAGAAGATTCCACGTTTACTATCCCTCACTGAATTTTTACAGATTTAAAAAATGATGTTAAGAAATTATTAATCTGGCTGGAAGCTATGCAGGTGGATCTTAACAGGGTTAAAACTATTGTATTTGCTTAGACTGAAGCAGATCCAGATAATGACAGTGAGCTTTTTTCAAAAAACAGTCATCAAATTAGTCCCTTTTCTTTCAGTTACTTCAGCATTTGGAGAAACCCTTCATTTGCTGCTCACCTCAAATAACTTAAGAAAAAAATGAATGGAACATTCTTTGAATATTGGATGCAAATGGGCCCTCACTGGTCACTAGTGCATCCTCTAAAAATCATCATAGTCTTCAGGATCTTTCTGGTAAAATCTGCAGACTTGGTTCTTCTCTCATCTAAAAAAAGAGCACCAATATATTGCCCTCCAAAGTGCCATTTACTTTTCCAGACAGAAAACATGCTGACCTTCCAATTAAGTAATGCTCCAATCATCTTCTTCTGCTGACCTTACAATTAAGTAATGCTCCCATCATCTTCTGCTGACCTTACAATTAAGTAATGCTCCAGTCATCTTCTTCTGCTGACCTTACAATTAAGTAATGCTCCAATCATCTTCTTCTGCTGACCTTACAATTAAGTAATGCTCCAATCATCTTCTTCTGCTGATCTTCCAATTAAGTAATGCTCCAGTCATGTTCTTCTGCTGACCTTACAATTAAGTAATGCTCCAATCATCTTCTTCTGCTGATCTTCCAATTAAGTAATGCTCCAGTCATCTTCTGCTGATCTTCCAGTTAAGTAATGCTCCCATCATCTTCTTCTGCTGACCTTCCAATTAAGTAATGCTCCAGTCATCTTCTTCTGCTGACCTTCCAATTAAGTAATGCTCCCATCATCTTCTTCTGCTGACCTTCCAATTAAGTAATGCTCCAGTCATCTTCTTCTGCTGACCTACCAATTAAGTAATGCTCCAGTCATCTTCTTCTGCTGACCTACCAATTAAGTAATGCTCCAGTCATCTTCTTCTGCTGACCTTCCAATTAAGTAATGCTCCTGTCATCTTCTTCTGCTGACTTTCCAATTAATGCTCCAGTCATCTTCTGCTGACCTTAATTCTCATCTTACTTAAAGATTTAGTCCCATATAGACCCTTTAATCCTTTATAGTCCATTCTAGAACAGTGGTACTCCGCAGACAGTCTCAGTACATTAGCCAATAATCATACTTTGTCTACTAGTAAACAAGTAACATGGAATTCCTCATCTTCAAAAATGAGAAACTACACACAAGTTAAAGGATTTAGAGCTAAGTTTCTTTACCATCCATTCCAGCTCCATGGAGTAGAAAGGTGAAGCCTCAACTATGACCCAGAAGGCCCAAGTCTGAATAGCAGCTGAAGTGCTAGAGGAGCATGGTGGGAGTGAGTAGTCGAGGACATTGCTCCCATCTTGGTTGGAGGTTGGTGGTTTTGTTTTTTGACTGCAGTCATACCTATTAGGCAAAATGCTCGCTGTGATAAAAAAGGCACAACATAAACTGAGATGTGGCCATGGTTTAACAAAGTGGGCTTAGGAGTCATCATTGAGCATGTGGGTGAAAACGTGCACTCACAAGGAGAGGGCATTCTAGGCTATCCTGGTGACATGAATGATCACATCCACCAACAGAAGAGGAGTTAAAGCCTATAAAAATACCTTCATAGGTTGCATTATTGGATACAAGTAAGGGCACAAAGCATTTTCATGACTGCCTGAATGATGGCCCCTTTGGTCAGCAGTTTGCCTGGATGATGGCCCCAATTGGTCAGCAGCCTCTTTTGTTATGGAGTTTCTCCAATGGTAGGAAAAGGCTTAAAAATGGCTCCTTACTTAAATGTTGGCACTGTAAATGCTGAGTGCTGACACACTGAAAACAAAAGATCGACACTGAAGGAGATGAGCAAATCTCAAACATCAGTCTTCTCCTTTAAGCTGCTACTTTATAGTGGGGGGTGGGGGCAAGCTTACTGTTTACTGGACTTCATGCTTACTTTCGTGTGTGGCATATACAATATATAATGCACCTTCTTATGGCATGGACCTTTGATTTTTCTTTACTGAATTCTTCCAGCCAGTAGCTGAAATGGGCTATTGTGGATCAATCCATTTTACCAGTAAACTAACAGTAATTTAATTAGTAAAAAAAAAGAAAAAAAAAGTAAATGTTTTCTTGGGTCACTTTTGAATTTCACTTCCAATATTGACTTGTGGCTCCCCCTTACCAAAGTCTTCCTTCTCAACAAACTAGCTCTAATTCCTGCCTTCTGCATCACCAGCTGGAATGTTAAAATTACATCTCCTTATTCCATCGTCTTCAAATCTGCCCATTCGTGTATTGTTTCCCTTCCATACCTTCAACATTTTTGTTTTTCTCCTGTACATTTTTTCAGTCCTTTAATACCTTTCCTTAAGTTTGTCCTAGTGACCTACTTGGGGATCATTAGATGAGGCATCAGTAGGGCCTGACACAAGAGCAGCATCACCTCCTTGGCAGTGTTCAACAGCATTCTGTTGTACCTTGGCCTCCACACTCCAGCATTAACTTGTGTGATTTGGTGCAAGTTTTTTTCATGAGCCCCCCCCCCCAACCTATAATGCACATGCATGCATACACACACACACACACACATATATATATATATATATATATATATATATATATATATATATATATATATATATTATATACACACACCCACACACATACATACACTCTCTCTCTCACACACACACACACACACACACACACACACACACACACACACACACACACACACACACACACACACACACACATACATACACTCTCTCACACACACACACACACACACACACACACACACACACACACACACACACACACACACACACACACACACACACATACACACACGCATATAAGCCACACAATTTGAGATTGTTATCCCAAAGTGCTACACTTTGGCATTCTTTAAAATGAAACCCATGTATTCCAAAATACTACAAAATGTTGCGATTCCCTAGCAGTACGGTACATTCTGCAATCACCACCAACACCACTACCACCATTAGCCTTCACAACGAGAGGAACTAATCAGGGAGGGAAAATGATTGAAGGATAGTTGCCTGCTCACCTCTACCTGGGGGTGGGTAGGATTATGTGCACTTGAGGCCACCCTGGGAGGTGCAATTTCTGTGATGGAGACAAGGGAAACCATCTCTAATGCTTTTAGGTTGATGGGTGGGGGTTGCAAGACGGAACTATATGTACTTCTTGGTCTGGCCACTGTATGCACCCTTCCCTTACACTAGTTGAGTGGGCATAAGGATGTTTGGGCAGAAGCAGAAAACCCCAAACCACCCTTGATGGCTTCCTTAATGATGGCCCCCATCACTGGGGAGAGGGTTGACTAGGAGGTAACAAATGGGTAGACTGGCCAGGAGAGGGCTAGTGATCATCAGGCATTGGGGAAAAGTATGGCAAAAGAAAAACAAAAAAGAAACTCAACTCAAGTCAAAACCTATACCTTCTGAAAGTGATTTTAAGTGCCCTCTTGGAATCCAGTACCCAAAAAGCTTTCCTTTCACAGGGCAAAATGGAGGTCCTAACATAGTATTTATGGGCCATGTCCCAGAGGAGCTCAGTTGCAGTCAGAGATTTTGCAGGTACTGGGACACATGGAATACAGAGTTGTAATGATACCACTGTCAAGACTGCACACGAGAAGACTCCACCAGTACCACAGGAATATCTGGAACCACCACTCCCATTCCTTGAGGGAGGACATCTCCATCCTACCCTGAATAAGGAAATAACAGGAATAGTAGAAAAGACTGGGGTCCCTTCAGACCTGGCCCTCCAAACTAGATCTTGACCAAATATATCTCAGACATGGCCAAGGGGGCTCATTCCAGGGGGCTCAAGGTCCTGAGCAAGTGGCCATTCTTAGAACAAGAAGTACATAAACATAAAATAAATGTTGGCAGACATCAAAGCCAGTTTAGCAAAGAGACAGTCAGGATTGCACATTTGTAAAGTGGTACGTAAACAAGTGGGGGAGAATAACTCAGTTATAACCTTTATGCAGAATAGAAAAACTACTTGGGAAGCTGTCCTTCAATTAAATATAAAGATAAAATCAGTCTATAATCTATTTCCCCTAAACTTTTGGTGGAGTCACTTGAGTGAGTGTTACACATGGATGTATTCCAAAAACTACACCACAGGTGAGGTGTCCCACAGACCGACATATTTGTTTCTCCAAGCAACAGGCAACTGGGAAAGTCAAGTAAGCTTGGACAGTGGAGGTCTTCTCCATTAGTGGGCAGGTCTGTCTCTGTAGGCATTCTCTTCAATTTCCTTTCTTCCAAAGGTGGTCTAGAAGGAAAAGGAGGAGGGACCAAAGATTCTGGTTCAGACAAT
Organism: Protopterus annectens; assembly: GCF_019279795.1. Taxonomy (NCBI): domain Eukaryota; kingdom Metazoa; phylum Chordata; order Ceratodontiformes; family Protopteridae; genus Protopterus; species Protopterus annectens. The sequence goes on from NC_056741.1 coordinate 835,335,997, forward strand.
ATTGGTTCTCTCTTAGCAATGACTAGAGAGAGAGAGAGAGAGAGAGAGATGGCCCATGCTGCCTATGTAAGTAGACCTCTTGACTGAAGACAAAGGAGGCATTGCATAGCCAAACTTGAGGATGTTGGACATTGCAGCATAGATGATATGCCCTAACTTTCATTTAGGCACTAGATATCAGACAATGTACTTAATATCTGGAGGGAAGCTAAGAAGCCTACTACATGGAAACATTCCCCTAACAAAATGGAAAAGATTCTTCCTTCAGTGCTAAAGAATGAATTAAGGTGCTTTCTCAGCCTCCATCTTCGATTCTGCAGCATATCTCAGAGCTGCTCATACCAGGGCTGGAGTATACCTCACTGAAGTTACATATGTCATCCATCTCAGCCTGCATTCAACACTAGCATCTCTACTGCTGGCCATACTAGCTGTGACACCACCTATTAAAGAAATTGCTGCTGCATGGGACCTGAACTTTGACCTGGTAAAGGCTGCATAACTATCTTTTAAGCCAGAAGCTACAGTCCCCTTAAAATTCCTGATATGGATGACTGGTATTCTGCTGGCCATTACATCCGCAAGAGAGCTACACTACTGGCAGACAAATCTAGACTCCCTGAGCCTCAAATTCCTAAAATTTGATTTCCCATCAGTGCCAGAATCCTCACTGAGAGGCATTATCAGGGAATCTTGAAGGCACTAAGTGCCATTTCCCACTAGTTGCCCCCCCCTTCTCTGATAGTGTGACTGTGGAATTAATTATATTTGGGGGGGAGTGCATGGAGCTTGCCCAATGTTTTCAGGGATTTTCCTTTCAGGGATTAGGGTTCAAGGAGTTTATGTTTCCTTCAACAGATTGCATTCGTCCATTAATAGTGAAAGTTAGTCACAGGATTTCAGAATTACAGGCAGAGGTACAGTTTGGCTTTCTATAAAGACAAAGTCAAACCTATTATTTATGTTCAGAGTAGTGAAAGAATTGCCTTGAGCTAGTCCATATAACTACTTGTGTTTTTATAAACCCACAAGACAAGGGGAAAGGGAATTTTACATCCTTTGGATGTATGCAGCAACTAAGATACGGTTTAGAAAGGATTAAAGTTATAAGGACTGCAGGTCACCTTTTTATGTCCTTTGCAGCCACAAGGGAAGGGAAGCCATATTCCAACCACGTAGTCTCTAAATGGTTGTCTGACTGCATTTATTTCAGTTATTCAATTCATTGGAAATAGAGCATGTCAGAGTTTATACAATCAGAGTTACAGTAACCATCAGAGCCTTTCTTAGTGGAGTTAACGCCAGTAGACTCCAGAGGTTACTAACTTTTTCACACATTACAGGCTGGGCATTGCCTTTAGGTTTAGGACAGGGTTTACTAAAGCCATCTTGTAGTGACTGCCACATCCACTGTAATGAAGTTGGCAACCTTTCTTACATTGTGAACTCTGGGAATCTTTCTAGTAATAAACATGCCTGCATGAGTGATCTGGTTATTGTACCTTTTTATTCTCCGACTTTTCCTTTTCCAAGCTCACATGTGCACCTCTTTCACAGGACCTGTAGTTTGCTCAGAAAAGCTAGACTGGGAAGAGCCTATTTTGCCAAGTTCTTGAACTCCTACAGGTTCTCTCTTTCATAGGTATGCTGGGATGGTTCTTACTTTTGTTCAGAATCTGGCCCAGGAATTCACCAGGACAGGTGGGGAAGTGCAAGCATGAATGCATAATGTTATTTTAACAAAAGGTGCTGGACTGGAGGAAATAGATGTGAAGTCAGCATATGAACAAATCTGAGAGAAGGTCTTCTGCACCAGGTTACTGTTAGAATTTCCTTTTCTGTTATCCTCAGTTTGACATGCATCAAAATTTTCTGTAACTTTAGCGCTCAAGAATGAATGTGCATCTGGCTGTTGAACACTGTGATATTAGCAAGTCATCAGCTCTGAACAAGGAAGCACATCCAGCACCTGTGTTATCCAGTATAACCGTCATGCTCTTAAGCAAGCACAATCTAAAAAGAAAAAAGAAATTAAAAAATGCAAATGCATTAATATAAAAATTATATACTGGACTGACTTGCAAGAGAGTCTGTGCAGTGATGAGATGGTGGGTGTGGGGTTAATGGAAGGTAATAAGTAACTACAGTAGTCTTCCTTACAGATCAGCTGCTGTGGTGAGCATGTGTCTATTACATCTCACATCTGAGGCCTTCTACAATAGATACATTTTAGGAAGAGTCACCAACAGTAAATTTTAAACCGCCCTAGAAGATCAGAGCCAAAGAAGGCCAAAAGATGTTTCTATTACATCTCACATCTGAGGCCTTCTACAATAAATACATTTTAGGAAGAGTCACCAACAGTAAATTTTAAACCTCTCTAGAAGATCAGAGCCAAAGAAGGCCAAAAGGAAAAAGGGGCCAGAATTCCAAGTTTTGTAGCACTGAGGTATCAATGGAGGTCCATCTACTGGTATCACAGATTAAGTAATTATACTTGGAATAGGTGTAAATCAACATCCAAAGGGCAGTACTGCACTGTCTATAACAGATGAATTTTTGAAGCAAGCACTGAAAGTAGCCACACCTATGGTGCACTGGCATTTGGTAGTAGTGCCTCCCAATGAGTCATTACTCACCTGATGCCTGCTGGCACAGGACAAAGCACTTAATCCACAAAGAAAGGGCATGTCTAAGCCAGTGCCAGTCTTTGTTTATGCTAAGCACAGAAGATAGTCTGTTTCCCAGACTCCAGCACTCTCTTTAGGTAACTGGAAGTGCATAAACAAGCTATGAACAGCTTTCTCCTCTGGATTTTGCCCACAGTGGGGGAAAAGAGACAAGATAATGGACTTGTTCAAGGGCAGTTCTGATGCCAAATTCAGGAGGAAGTATGGTTTGGACTTAAAATCACCAAATCCTTGTGAAGGACCAAATAGGGCTCCCTACAAAACTGGGCATGCAGCTCAGATATCTTGCTGATAGACATGATGGCCATCAAGAACATTTCTCTGTTTTAGCAGGTGTTGCTGCACCACAGTTCTAACCTGTACATGATATGCATACATGCAAGAAATATGTGCTTTCACATTGGAATAACAGTTAAAAGTGATGCAAGTGTCTTTGGATAGCACAGAATCTCTTGTAAACTACCATACCAAGGTAGCATAGGATAGCTCTCTACTGAAATCAAAGTTTCTTCTACTTATCTCAACACATCTTGCAAGTAGGTCTCATGTTGGCTTTAATCACCACCAGAATTTCTACCAAGAGGTCCAGTGGAAGAAAACTATTATAACTAACTAAGCTCTGAGGTACAGTTAACTGTTAGTCCAGTCAAAATGGACTTACTGGCTTGTACTGGGACAGTTTTATGCACTCCAAGGTACTTGCCCTAAAATGACAACATCTCTGGTCATAACAGGCAGTAATTATGAGTTTGGACTTTCTTTTATGAATTTCTTGAGACACAGATTCAGGAGGAATGATGGAAAGACCTACAGAAGTCCTCCATGACAGAGGATATTGAACGTCATCATTCAGTTTCTGTTGTTTAGCTGAACCAAGCAGAAGGGATGAAGGACAACATTCTCCTATGTGGTAAATTGGTCAGTCTTTTGGGGTGCCTCAGTCCTGGATTCCTTTATCCTTCTCTACAGATGAAGCCTGGAACTGAGTAAGGGAGTCGCAGTGCATTAATTTCCCCCCGTAATCTGAATATTCCATTTGCATTCATTTCCCCCATAATGATAGTGGCTCCTGTGCATTAATTTCCCCCATAATGATAATGGTCATGACAGTGGTACCTGATCTATGGTTCACTGCTAGATCCAGATAATCTATCTGCAGAAGCAGAAATAAGCAAGTGACTGGGTGTAAGCAGAGCTGCAGAGACACTGGTCATAACTGTTTACAATCACATGCTCGACATTAGGATGCTCGAGTCGAGCTTTGTAAATTGCATACATTGACAGTCGGAATGTCAAATTCTGGCATTATCAACTGTCTGAACTTTCTCCTCTTCCAGACCCATGTTGGCACTTGTTTTTGTGTCCGGAGTGGTGGGAAGTTTTGCAGTTCGGTGTCATTTTCTTGCATACCAGCTTTCGAGGAATGGTTATGGTGATTGGTAGATACGACCTTCGAGCATTAAGTTTTTAATAGTAAATCAGTCACAACTCTCCTTGTAAATCTGTGTAAGCAAAGAACACTGCTCATAGTGTAGTAAATATGGAGCCCTGTCATCTGCGGATCCACATTTTCTAGAGAAGGGAGACTGGCGAGCTCTCCATTCCATGAGGAAAGAGTCTAACAGGGCAACCTTCAGAGGATTCTACTGCAGAAAGGATTAGACCACTTTTACAATAGTGAGGACAACTCAACATTTTGGTAAACAGAGTCTGACATTAACAGGAAGTCCATGAGGCCATCGTGGTTCCCTCACTACTAGCATCTCTCAGTCTAGTGCAACATCCACATCCTCAGGAGTAGAAACACAAAAAAGTGAATGCAATAAGTCCTTACAGGTACACAAAGGGTCCAATACCTGACCCTCCAGTCATCCTCTCCCAGCATAATATCCTAAACCATCTCCATGGGCACAAATGACCATGAAGAGACTGTCCAGTTCTGTCTCCTGAAGGTAATCCTTTGAAATGATACCAGGGAGTAGGATTTCTAGAAGACACAGTCCTCAAGACATGTAACCAAGGGAGCAACCAAGCCAAAGCCCCGTTGTCTGGGGAATTTTGTCCTCTTTGGAAAATTGGGGTACCTAAAAGAAAAAGAGAAAGTCAATCAAGGGGGGTATCACAGAAACCAAACATGGTGGCCATGTTCTGTTTCTTTTTTAAAGATCGTGACTAAGACTTGGAAGTTTAGTCCACTTATGACATCACTCTAGAAGTGTGATTCAATAATGGGCTGCCTTATCACATCATTAAATAAGGAATGCTTAAACCACTCCACGCATTGCAGGAATATGCTGGAGCCTGCTGCACCATCTTATAGCATCTGCATAAAATTACAATCAGTTACGTGAAAGCTCTCTACATAAGCTTAGTACTCTTCACCATTCCAGATGGATGGTGGATGGATAAATGCCTGTATCCCTGGGATATCCGTGTATACGTGGTATAACTCAGGTGTATGCCTGTGCCATTTTCTGATGTATCTTGCTCAAGGCTCAACCGGGGGAGGAGTCCCTGGACACTATGGCTGTTTAAATTATTTGAAAGGCTGCTTGTGCTGTGTATGTATGAGTTAGTAACAGTTCAATAAAGGTTTGAAAAGACTGAAAAAATGTTTTTCCCTATCTTTTCGAGCCTTTATTGACCATCGGAAGCCTTTGCTTTTTGGAGTTTTATTTTGTGGAGTATTGCTTTCACGTATTTTCTAGTGAGTTAGTAACAGTATGAAAGATCTCTTTACTACAGTTTCTGTACTAAACATATGAAAGAGTTGCTCTGTAAAGATATATAGTTGTTCTTTGCAATAACCCCCTCCCTTCTTTTTTGGTCCAGCAAACTTCCCTGGAGAGTGTTTTTTCTCAACCCTTTTAGAATAGGGTGCCATTTGCCCCATTCATGATCCTTTCTTTCACTGCCCTTAGAAGTACCCCTTCCATGGTGCTACACAGACAAAACCATTAAGTAAAAAACTCAAGAAAAACTCTGCAAATTTAGAGCTTTCTGGTGTAATACCTTAAACCTCCTTTAATGAAGACCTAGAGGACACACACAAATGATTTATTAAGGACATAAAGTGTCTCGGGTACATGGCTTATGAATGTCCATGACTTTTTGCTTTTTATGTCTTTATAGACACATTCAGGCTAGTACAGCCAAACAATACTAGCTGTGGACATGTATATTTTGGCCTTATATCCTTAAAGGGTCATTTGTATATATCCCATGGGCCTTCATTGCAGGAGGTTTAAGGTATTACACAGGGAAAACTCTAGCTTTGCTGAGTTTTTCTTGCTGTTTTTACTTCATGGTGCTGTAGATAGATGTGCTTGTCCATTCCTTTTGTAGCATACAGAGTCCCACCTCCTACCACAGCTATGACCTTACATTTCCTGGCCCATTTCTTCTTGCAGACTACCTGTATTATGTCCTCTCTTTTGCTGCAGAAATAGATTGTATTTTTGGTTTGTCTGTATTTTATTCATTCTTAATTTCTGGGCTAATGGTCCTGCATTCTTTTCAGATCTCCTATGAAAACAGTGGGCTGGTAGCTTTAACAGTGACTGGTTTTGGGCAGTCACCATACACATGCTCAGTCCCTGTGAAAGATACAATAGAGATGCATAGTTTCCCAGCAGAGCACAGAAAATGATAGGAGCCCTTCACCCAGGTGGCTGGTCCTGTGGTGCAGAGTGATAAAGCCCTGACTGGAATTCAGATGGTGCAGGGTTGTCTTGGGATCCTGAGTGATAATAGAGGTAGCCATGGAGGGATGGACTGAATGTCTAGAACCTTGAGGCTGGGAAGCTGCTAGGTATACTGCTCTGCTGACATCTGTGGGAGAATGAGTGTCATACCATGCAGTGTGTGAGCAGGGATATACCCTTAAATGTGCTTAAGCCATGCATATGCTCTGTAGTTGTCACTGAATGTTGTTGGAAGCATACACCTGCTCCAGATAATGTAACTGCCTCTTGCTTCATTGTCATCCACCTCTAGCCATTGGTGGGGGGTAGTTGGGTCACATCAGAAAATACCCCAGTGACTTCCTGTGTGATGGTCAGTCTGGGATTGGCTCTCATCCTGTAGTAAGTGAAATGAGTTGGTGTGATTTATATGATCAGCAGGCACATGGAGAGGAAAATAATATAAAAAAGTCATGACAACTGTGACGCTCGTGCCCTGGCCCAGCAATCAAGGAGCCTCAGTCCTCACCACTAACACCAGAGAGGGCATCTCATATATGAGGAAAGGATAACAAATATGCACAGTAAAGTGCAATTTCCCTTAAGAACACACAGAGATCACAGTCACTCCGGGGGCTGGTCGCTTCCTTGCTCTCCAGGTTCCCAATAAGACTCCCCACTGGCACAGCTATAGGGTCCAGATCTCAGCCAGCTGGGCAAGCTAAAATCTCCAGCACCCTCTCTGTCCAACCAGTGCTTTGTGTCCCTGCTCAAGTAGCTGACACACACACACACACTTTGAGATAAGTTTATACAACCACACAGACACTCTTGGGGAAGGCTGGCACAGGTTCTCCAGCTGTGCCCCCTTTTCCCAGACTATATGGTAGTAATCCCTGCCACCACCCAGCTAATAATTATCAGCTACCCAAAGGCCCTTAAAAGGGTGTCCAATTATTACTGTGCAATATTATTATCCAATAGGTAATATGACTAAACAGTCAAGGCTTATTAGAGTGACTTGGTACAGGATCCTTATATACATGCAATGTACTCTTAGAGCTTAACTTATCTCTACACAAACCAGCCACAGTTAAAATGTTTTAAAATATGTAGTAATAAATAATTAAAACCACAAGACAATACTTTCTACTACACAGTGCTAGTCGAGAGTTCAGAGATCACACAGAAATACTTACAATAATTCAGTAGTACAGTTCTGACATCACAGAAAAACACTTAGTCTAATCTTTGTAGTTCCTAGCTATTTCTAAAAGAAAACACAAGTCTAAGATAGCTTACATATGAGCAAGACAGTGCTGTGAGTTGGATGGTCAAGACACAAAAATGTATAATAATCTCTGGTTCTCTCTGTTTAAATTGAAATTGTAGTTCTGATAAACATTACATCATTCTTCACCCTTCCTGGGGTTCCCAGGACAACAGAAACTGAATCTACATTCTTTTACACCTAGGCAGAAACCAGAGCAATAAAAATACATTTGCATGTTTAAATCTAGCAGTCTAACTCTTGGTTAAAACAATAGAAAGAATGTGCTGGCCCAGACAGAATGACTCTGAATCTTTAACTTCAAAGGACAGATATGAAATGCTGGTCTTAGCTTTCTTTACAGGAGAGGGCAATGTTGCGACATTATTTTAAGTTCAACATTTCACAGCATTTTCTTTCTGTTAAGAAAACAAGTCTGTAGTTCAACATTCATATTTTCAAATTATAGAATTATGTATAAAATCCTATCTGGCTAGGCTGGCAGCCTTCACAACTCAAGCTAGTTTTTCAAGTGACCCCTCCCTGGGCTGGAGCCTATGACTGAGATAAACCACTGGGTGCTCTTCCCCCTCTGAAGAAATCTGGCTAAGTACAGCCCCCACCCCATGGTTTGAAGCATCCAGCTGCACAACAAATTATTTGTTTTAATCTGGACTGGCTAACACGGGGGGCCCCAAAGCTTCTTTAAGCTTCTGGAATGCCTGCTCACATGCTGGGGTCCACACTACCTTATCTGGCCTGTTCATCCTTGTTAGGTCTGTGAGGGGAGCAGCTATGGTACTATAACTGGGGATGAACTTTCTATAGTACCCTGCTGGCCCTAAAGATGCCCTCACCTGCTTTTTAGCAACAGGTGCAGGTCGTGCCTGAATGGCTTCCACTTTGGCAGGTTCTGGCCTTATCTTACTACTCACCACTCTGTCTTAGGTAGGATACCTCCACCATACCCGCTTGACATTTGCTCGGCTTAATGGTCAACCCTGCCCTCTGTAGTCTGCCCAGCACCTCCCTGACATGCTAAAAGTGCTCTGGCCAGGAATGGCTGTAGATGGCAATATCATCTAGGTAAGCAAGGGCAAACCATCCTGCTCCTGCTAGGATACGATCTACTAGCCTCTGGAAAATCTCTGGGGCATTCTTCATCCCAAAGGGCAACTTTGTGAACTCATACAAGCCAAAAAGAGTCACAAAGGATGACTTCTCACTAGCCCTGGGAGTCAAGGGCACCTGCCAGTAACCCTTGGTATGATCAATGGTTGTAAGATACTTAGCCCCACCCAACTGCTGTAGGGCCTCATCTGTCCTCAGCATGGGGTAAGCATCCGTTCAGTGTGACTGTTTAATTTCCTGTAGTCCACACACAACCTGGTGCTACCATCCTTCTTTGACATCAGCACCACTGGGGAGGCCCAGGGACTGTTGGACTCTTGAATCACCCCTAGATGTCCTTCTTTTCCTATGTTTCTGTATTCTTGATGTGGGATTTCCTGCCTTCAGGTGACTTGTACGTTGGCTCCAATACAAAAGCTTCAGCTTGGCTGTTGCTGCTGCATGGGACATCACACATAGGGCCAAAAAACCAGGGACCTTAAATGTGATGTCTGCACGCACAGTCCTCAGAACTTTTCAGCCGCAGACAACTTTGGATCGTATGATTGCTCTCCAGATGTCAGATTGACTATAGATAAGTAACCTGTTGGGTTTTTGCATTTCTAATTTTTTTTACCTGTTTTTCGCATTGCTTAGGCTTGTTTGTTGTAGATTTTAGCTGATGTCAGGTAAAAAGGAAATGTGTCAATGCAGGCACCAAATTCCCCATAAGGACGCCCATGGCAAATGTGTTTTCTGCTTAGACCGGGAACACTACCATAACCCTTGCCCTATTTGTAAATCTTTTGTGCCTAAGACCTTACGTAGTCATTTGGCAGCTTTAAACCTTTACTTAGAAAACCAACACCTCAAACGGCTGGCTCTCAGGATGGATCCCACTTTGGAGACCACCCAAGAACCTCCACGTAAGAAGGCCAAGATGCCTAGGCCTTCATTGCCTGCCGCTTTGCACCTGGACACCCTGCCAACTACCGATGTAGGAGTTGAGGAGCGCTCAGCGAATCCATCAACTTTGACCTCCCTTGTGGAGGCCGCTGCACAGCTGACCGGCATGTCCATGGAGCTTTCTCAGACACAGATGCCTGTCGATGTCGAGGGGGAACCAGATTTGGTGGTTCCTTCAACTGGGATCCAGACCTCAGATACAGCCGCTACCAAACCCAGTTCTAGACTGGCCCCTAAGTCCACTCTAACTAAAAAGAAGCAGAAAACAAAACACATTACGCCTGCTTCTGAAGGTCCTCCAGACTGGCAAGCCCTCACCTCTTCTCTTATGCAGGCATTTATGGCCCTTAGGCCTTCTGTGTCACCCACAACTATGTTGCCTCTACTAAGCCCTAGGCCTCCCTCTGCTTCTTCCATTCCCATGGCTCTCCTCCTTGAGGAAGAAGAACATGAATCTACCTACTCTTCCTCAGATGAATCCATCTCTTATGCATCCCAAATTGCTTCTACCAAGGAATATTATTCCCTGATGAGGATTCTGTGGAAGGGGATTCTCCACCTGAAGACATTACATTTGGTAAAACTATCACCAAAATGAAAGACTATTTCAAATGGGATACTTCCCAAATAACAGAAACACAAAAAAGATACTTTGAACTGCTGCAAGTGGGAGTCCCCCTCCCCTACAGCTGCACCCCTTGTGCTTCCTGCATACTTGGATGCCTTTACTGCAGCCTCTAGAACAGCCTCCTGCACCTAAGCACCCAGACCCCTTCTACAAGGTGCCAGAGGAACAAAAATTCCTCATAAAGCCACCCTTAGCAGACCCAGCAGTGATTGCCACTGCCCCTGATAAACAGTTTAGGTTGTTACCTTCTGCCGCCCTGTTGCCCACGGATAAAGATAGCAAATCCATGGATAGGATAGGTGAGAAGTTGTACACTTCCTCCACTTTGTCCTTCAGAGCCATTAACTATCAAACACACATGACCAAGTATGCCTTGGACTTAGTATCTCAAGCCACCTCTATGCTGGCTTCAATTCCTGACAGTCCCATTAAAATGGATATTGCCTCCAAATTGTCCTTAGCACTACAAGTGGCTAGACACTCCATAAGATGCAGCTATGATGCTGCAGAAGCATCTGCTCATTTTGCAGCAGCATCAGCATCTGTCCTTAGGAGATATTCCTGGCTTAGACTACAGAATCTGCCAGAGGACTTCGTCCAAAATCTTGGATGCCCCCTTGGATCACAACTTCCTCTTTGGAAAGCAATCTGCAGACCTATTTAAGAATCTGCAAGAAAAAAAGCAAAGAATAAGAGGATATAAAACATCTCCTGGTATCCCCTATACCCAAATTTTTAGGAACTACCCGGCTAAGACTACTTTACTTTTGTTAGGCGTAACCCACCTTTAGCTGCCTCTTCCAGACCCAGAAGAGGAACTAGAAGACATTCCTCATCCAGGTCCACTGGCGCACTTCCTCAGCCTAGATAACCTTTTCAGGACAGGGGAGGTCCTAGTAAGGCATGACTGCCTTGCTCATCTGCCCCTCTCAGCTCGCCTTACCCACAGTCTCTCCTTCTGGCAAAAAATCACCACAGACCAATTGGTATAAACCATTATTCAAAAAGGCTACTTTCAGTCACGGAAACAAATTCCCTCCTGGAAGGGCATTCCATTTCCCCCAAAAAAACAATGCCATCTCCTTCCACAAATTCTGTCAGACCTGCAACAACAAGGCACAACAGAGCCTGTTCCCACAGGGCAAGAAGGAAAGGGATTCTACTCCCGTCTGTTCCTGGTCCCTCGAAAGGATGGTCCCTGAAGATCCACTTTGGATCTCTCCTTCCTAAACCTTAACCTGCAGGTACCCTCCTTCAAAATGCTGTCACTTCCCACTCTCTTACCTCTCATACCCTCAAATGCTTTCATGGTCACCTTGGTAGATTCATGTTCTTCTTCCTGAAAAATGCTTACCTGCACATTCCCATCAAGGCCTCACACAGACATTTCCTGCATTTCTCTGGCCCATCTTCACACTTTCAATTTATGGCCTTGCCCTTTGGTTTATCCACTGCCCCAGGAGTGTTTACAAAGTGTCTAGCTCCAGCCATTGCCTTCTGCAGGATCCAAGTAATCCAGATTTACCCATATCTGGATGACATCCTTATCCTAGCACAGTCCAAAGATTACCTCTTAAGATATCTACACTTCACTATGTCCCTTCTACAAAGTCTAGGGTTCATCCCAAACCTCAAGAAGTCTTCCCTGAACCCAAAACCAAAATAACAGTATAACTCCAATGGCAAAGGGACATCAGGCAGCAGCAGAGATTATTAAATATGAACTTTAATAAGTGCGAAATACAATAAAAAAACAGTAAATCAAGAGCTTTCACCTGGTTCATACCAGGCTTTGTCAAGATGTAAATAATTGAAAACGATGTCCTTATATATCCTTGTTACAAACCGCATGATTCTTAATTAATAATTCAATTAGATAAAAAAAATTTAAAAACGTTACACCACTTATATCATATTAAAAAGTTGATGTTAAAACACTTTAAATGTCAAAAAACAAAAGACAAAGAACAAAATTCAAAATTTTTCTCAGTTTAAAACTCTATAACCACTAAGTAATTTAATACAACCCAAACATGTGTATGTGTGTGTGGCTATAACGTAACCAAATGCTCATCGAAAAAATGTGAGACTTGGTCTCCAAAACTAGTACCATATCTAATTCAACTAAAATACAGCACATAAACGTATGCACAATTTTATAATGCTGCTCTCCTTAATCTAAGAACACTAATAATACTAATGTTGTCATTAAGTCCAGGAAATCTAGAGGCGTTTAATTTTAATTGCCACAAAAGTTCTCTATACTCAAGCAATGTTTCCCAATCCTTCCCTTCCCTGAACCCAGACAAGGACAATATATTCCTAGGTTGCAGAATCGATACAAATGAATGAAAGCCTTTCTCCCACATGACAAGGTTCTATCTCACTTTCAGGAAGTCTTGCTCTCCCAGACAGTCACTGCAAGGCAATTCCTTCGACTCCTGGGATTGATGGCAGCAACCATCCCCATGCTACCATTGGCTAGAATGCATATGCAAAAACTGCAGTGGTACCTAAAAAATATCTGGTCACAACACCAGAGTCACTTGGAGCAAGTTATCCCCCTTCTTCCCTGTTTAAAAAAATCATTTGGTGGATCCAACAAGTACAACTAAACCCAGGGCTTCCACTGCAGCCCTCTCAACCCACACAAATATTGCATACAGATGCATCAGACTCGGGTTGGGGAGCCATCTTGCACTCTTACAGAGTCCAAGCCCAGTGGCACCCCTTCCATGAAAACCAAACACATCAATGTAAAGGAGATGACAGCATTTCTTTTAGCTCTACAGACCTTCATACCACTAGAGCTACCAGGGCCTCTTCTGATAGTGACGGACAAATACCACTGTAATGTGGTACATCAACAAAAGGGCAGTACCAAGGCATACCAATTGTGCAGGCTAGCCCTCGTAATATGGGACCTAGCATCTCAGCACAACCTATCCCTGCAAGACAGCTACATCCTTTCACAAGACAACATGCAAGCAGACCTCCTGAGCAGAACATCCTCTCCACAACACGAATGGATGCTGGACAGGAAGGTCTTCCTCGACATAGTCCACCAGTGGGGCACTCCACAAATAGAACTGTTTGCCTCCCCCCAGAACAGGCAGCTGCAGACCTTCTGCACAAAGACTTACTCCCCCCATGCCTGGAGAGTAGATGCCTTCAGTTTCACCTGGAGGGGAAGTTCCTTTACACCTTCCCCCCTTCCCTCTGATTCAGAAAGTCCTTCTGAAAATTAGGAAGGACAAACCAAAAATCTTGCTACTGATTCCCTACTGGCTAAGGCAGCACTGGTTCCCCCTTCTACACAATTTAGCCAAGGGAAATCACTGTAAGTTACCCACAAGGTGGACCTTCTGACACAAGACAAAAGAACTCTCCTACACCCACACTTGCAAATGCTATCCCTGACTCTGTGGGTGATAAATTACTAACCCCATTGAGACACCACTATTCAGAGGACATGCTATCAGTCCTCAGGGAGGCCAGGAAACCCACTACTAGAAAGTCATACTTTGCTAAATGGGAAAGATTTACTCAGTGGTGTCTGGGACAGGAAAGGTACCCTTACGAGACTGACACCCCACATGTCTTCTCATATATGTGTCAACTTATAAAGGGTGGACTTTCCTATTCATCAGTGAAAGTGCACCTCTCCACATTATCAGCCTGCTTACCTCTAGTTCCTCCCTTGTTAGCCAGGCTACATGTGAAACTCTTCCTTAAAGGGGTCTTACACATCAGATCACCTAAGAAGCCTATCCCTCCTCCATGGGACCTGAACTTCATCCTGGAAAAACTCACCCAGCTCCCCCTTCGAACCGGCTAATACAGCCTCTCTACAGTTTTGTACATGGAAAACAGTACTGCTAGTGGCTATTACCTCTGCCAGAAGGGTTTCTGAGCTACAAGCCTTAATGGCATGCTCACCGTACACCACTTTTCATAGGGACAAGGTCACACTGAGAACTAACCCCTCCTTCATGCCCAAGGTAGTCAATGACTTATCTTTAAATCAATCCAGTCACCTACCCAATTTTTTTCCCTCTCCCACTAACCAAGGAGAAAGGATGCTCCACTCACTAGATGTCCATAGGCAACTACGATTTTACCTGGACAAGACTAATGACATTAGGAAATCAAAACAACTCTTTGTATCTTTCCACCCCAGGGCATTGGGCAAGGCAGTCACCAAACCGACCATTGCATCTTGGATTAGAAAGGCAATCTGTTTCTGCTACTCACACCAAGGAAAAAATCCTCCAGTTGTAGTTAAGACACACTCCACAAGAGCAGTGGCCACTTCCAAGACCTTCCAAAAATGCATGGACCTAGCTTCCATTATGGAAGTAGCTAATGATCCACTATCCACACTTTCACCAAACATTACAAATTGGACCAGATCTCCAAAGCACACACAGGATTTGCTAGGGCAATCCTACAAGGCTTTGTGGAATCATCTTCTGCATCCACCACCCTTTCATCAAACTAAGCTGTGGTACTTTCCTACACCAAGAATACTGCAACATAGGAATCGAAGGACATAGAATAGTTGTGTAAAATCTTGCCATAACCATAGATGTCCTTTTCTTACCATAACCATAGATGCCCTTCTCTTCCATGTTGCGGTATTCCTTTCCACCCACCATTCCTCCTCACAGACTCTACCAGTCTAACTGCTCCCTGATGCCTCTCTCCTTTACAGAAGAGACCCAGGGCCTTATAAATGTCACCTTTGGCAGCATAGCCTGTTGGGCCATCTACTTTGCCTGCTTAGCTTCAAGTTCTGAGGATTGTGCATGCAGACGTCACATTTAAGGTCCCCGGTTTATGGCCCTATGTGTGATGGCCCATGCAGCTGCAACAGCCAAGCTGAAGCTTTTATATAGGAGCTGATGTACGAGTCGCCTGAAAGCAGGAAATCCCACACCAGGAATACTGCAACATGGAAGAGAAGGACATCTCTGGTTACGGTAATATTTTACACAACCATTCTTTCCAACATCTCCTGTATCTCTTCCATCAGAGTCTGTTTGACTCTCTCATGCACTCTATAAGGGGCCTGCCTAATAGGCCTTAGGGGTCCTGTATCCACCTGGTGTTGCACCAGGTGGGTGCACCCTGGTTTCCCAGTGAAAATGTCCCCAAATTCCTACAACAATGCTAGGAGTTCTCTAACCTGGGTAGGAGATAGCTGCTGGGACATTGCTACCCCTTCCACTGAGGTGTCAGCCCAAGCCTCACTGAGGAGATCAGCCCCCAGATCTCCCACAGACTCCTCCTGCAATCCACTGCAATGCTCAGCACAAGGGCCTCCCTATCCTGGTAAGGTTTCATTGTGTTAACATGGTATAATTTGTGCCCCTGCCATCTGCCTAGCAGTTCCACCATGTAGTTAACATCACTTACCTTTCTTACTACCTTGTAGGGACCCTTGCAAACTGCTTGCAGCTTGTTACATCTGACAGGAATGAGAACCATTACCTGCTGCTCCACAGCATGCTCACTAACTTGAGCATTCCTGTCATACCACACCTTTTTCTGTTGTTGGGCTTCTGCCAGGTTCTCCTAGGCCAAGCCCATAAGTTCTCTGAGCCTTGTCATGAAGTTTAGGACGTATGCCACAACAGACTCCTTGTGAGACTCGCACTCACCTTCCCACTCATCTCAAATTAAATCTAGAGGCCCATCAACCTATGCCCATACAGCAACTCAAAGGGTGAAAAACCTGTGGATTCCTGGGGGATTTCTCTGTAAGCAAACAACAGATGGGGGAAATATATGTCCCACTCCCTCTTAATCTGATCTGCAAATGCCTGTAGCATGGACTTGATTGTAGAGTTAACCTCTCAGTAAGACCATTAGTCTGGGGATGGTAGGCAGTGGTCCTCATGTGCTTCAGTCCGCAGGACTTCCACAGACAAGCCAGCAGGTCTGACATGAAATTGGCACTTCTGTCAGTCAGTGTTTCTTTTGGGAAACCTACCCTGCTGAAAATCTCTAACAAAGCATTTGCCACCTTCTCTGCCTCAATGAAGGACAAAGCCACTGTCTCAGGGTATCATGTAGCATAATCCACTATCACTAGGATACACTTTTTCCCTGTGGAGCTTGGGGTACTCGGAGGATGCACAATATCCATAGCTACCCTCTGAAATGGCTCCTCAATCATAAGCAAAGGCATCAAAGGAGCTTTCACCTTGCCTCCTGCCTTGCCTACCTTTTGGCAATGCTCACAGGTCCTGCAGTACCCTGTTACATCTCTGGAAATTCCAGGCCAATAGAAGTCTTCCATAATATACCTCTTTGTACATTTTATGCCCATATGACCTGCAAAGGGAATATCATGGGTTATGACTAGAAGCGCCAGATGGTAGGCTGTAGGCACTACCAACTGCTGTACTCTCTCACCTTCTAGCCCTCCCTCCGGGGTCCACTCTCCATATAGTAACCCTTTGTCCCAGTATACAGATTCCCCCTTTCCTTGAGAATCAGGTGCCTTCCTAGCTACCTGCCTCAGGCCTTGCAATATAGGGTCTGAGAGTTGAGCCTGTTTCAACTCTCTCCTTGTAACCCTTTCCAGCTCCCCTTCCATAGGAAGTCTGGCATCCTCTGACAGTGGTGCCTCACTGTCGGCCTGGGTACTACTACTCACCTCTACCTTTGCAGTCACTCTGTCCAAAGGACCATCAGTACCCCCAAGCAGCTGTGGCTCACCTTCAGTCTCACTGCTACAGGGTAGCTCCCTCTCTGAAGTAACCACCTCACCAGTCCTGGCTGCAAGTATGCAGTCTGTCTATGTCTCTCACAGGATATCAGAAATACCTGCTTGTCTCCAAGCCTGACTACGTGTAACTGCACAATAACAGTGTACTGCACTATCAAAATCATTCCCTATCAGGACGTCTGCAGGTATATCCTCAAACACACCTACTTGCTGGCTTCCTTTTGCACCCTCCCAGTCAAGGTGAACCCTAGCCAAATGTATTTGGAATGGGATCCCTCCTAAAGCCCTGACTGGAGTAGACTACCTAGGCAAGTAATGCTCCTCTGTAACCATTGCAGGCTTTACAATGGTTATATCAGAGGCTGTGTCTCTCTTGGCAATGGCCTCTTTGCCATTCACTACAATAGGATATAGCCTCTGGTGGTATTTTGGTACCCTTATTGTCCCAAGACAACCTACTATTGGCATTTTATCTTTCCCACTTACTGGCTCCCTCACCTTTTGTTCTCCATCTTGCCTCCGTGGACACCTGTATGCCATATGGCCCCACTGGTTGCATTCAAAACATTTAACCCTAGCTCCTGGATGTGTACCTGGACTAGTGGCTTCCCCTGCTACTGGCAGATTCTGTTGTGGCAGTCTGTGCTGCCCACCATGGGTTCCTTTAGACCCATGAGCAGTACTGAGGGTCCCCTTCCTGTGCAGGGCTGCCCTGCTTGCCGGGTATAGGTCTCCAGTCTTCCCCAACTCATCTGAAGTTAGCACATTGTCTATCAGCTACCCAGATCCTCATGTCCTCAGGCAAAGTGCTAAGGGCTTGTTCCCTCACCAAAATATCTGCCAGCCCTTCAAAAGTGGTGACCTGACATCCACTCACCCACTTATGGAAATAAGTGCTCAGTTCAGCAACATATTCACACTTTCATCTGCCTTGCATCTATGCTCACAAAACTTTTTCCTATATGTTTCAGGTGTTAGCTTAAAAAACTCTAATAGACAATTTTTTACAGCAGTATAATCAAAACATGCAATGTCAGACATTTTAGATAATACAGTTACAGATTTACCATGGAGTAAGGGGGTCAGGAACAGTACCCAGAGCCCTTGATCAACTTCATACTATTTACATACCCTCTCAAATGTATGAATGAAACTATCAAAATCATCCCCCGCTTTAAACTGCGGAAGAAATTTACTGAATTTTTGTGCTTCTGGTGTCCAGTTACTCCCTTCCCCATTACCTCCATGACTCTGGCGAAGAGTCAGCATCTCCTTCTCATGCTGCCTCTCTTTTTCCTCAGCTTCTAGGCATAGCAGTTTCTCATTATCATCACTCTCTAAGTACCTCAGCTGCTTCTAATGCCACATGCCTAGCTTCTAACTCAAGTCTCTTTAGCTCCAGCTGGATTTTTAAGTCCACTTCAGAAAGGTTGAGCTGTCCATTTTCTGAGGGCACTACACCTACACTGTCAGCCTGATTGTCATCCTGGTTGCTGTTTTCTAATGCAGCTGTGACTAAAGCTGCAATCAGGTCTGCCTTAGTCAGGTTTCCATGCACCAGTCACCTAGCCTGGCACATCTCAGCCAGCTGTCTCCTTGTCAGCTTTCAATACTCCTCTGCTGACATGCTGCCTGCTCACCCTGACTAAGCTAACAAAAGAAATAAAAAAATGTGATCTGAACTCTGAGTTTTCATTGCGTGGCTGTTTTACAGTACAAAGCACCTTCCAAACTCACTGTACACAAGCTACAGGGATTCACTCTACCCACACCACTACAAGCCGATTAGTATTTGCCAACTAATTAATATGTGATGTGGATATCCCACTGCTGCCAAACCGCAAATGTGATGCTTGTGCCCTGGCCCAGCAATCAAGGATCCTCAATCCTCACCACTAACACCAGACAGGGCGTCTCATATATGAGGAAAGGATAATAAATGTACACAGTAAGGTGCAATTTCCCTTAAGAGCAGATAGAGATCATAGTCAGTCCGGGGCTGGTCGCTCCCTTGCTCTCCAGGACCCCAATAAGACTCCCCACTTGCAGAGATATAGGGTCCAGATCTCAGCCAGTTGGGCAAGCTAAAATCTCCAGCACCCTCTCTGTCTAACCAGTGCTTCGTGTCCCTGCTGAAGTAGCGACACACACACGCACACACGCACACACACACACACACACACACACACACACACACACACACACACACACACACACACACACACACACACACACATTTATAAAACCATACAGACACTCCTGGGGAAGGCTGGCACAGGTTCTCCAGCTGTGCCTCCTTTTCCCAGACTATACAGTAGTAATCCCTGCCACCACCCAGCTAATAATTATCAGCTACCCAAAGGCCCTTAAAAGGGTGTCCAATTATTACTGTGCAATATTATTATCCAATTGGTAGTACTGTATGACTAAACAGTCAAGGCTTATTAGAGTGACTTGGTACAGGATCCTTATATACATGCAATGTACTCTTAGAGCTTAAATTATCTCTACACAAACCAGCCACAGTTGAAATGTTTTAAAATATTTAATAATAAATAATTAAAACCACAAGACTATACGTTCTACTACACAGTGCTAGTCGAGAGTTCAAAGATCACACAGAAATACTTAAAATAATTCAGAAGGACAGTTCTGACATCACAGAAAAACACTTAGTCTAATCTTTCTAGTTCCTAGCTATTTCTAAAAGAAAACACAAGTCTAAGATAACTTACATATGAGCAAGACAGTGCTGTGAGTTGTATGGTCAAGACAAAAAATGCTTAATCTCTGGTTCTCTCTGTTTAAATTGAAATTGCAGTTCTGATAAACATTACATCATTCTTCACCCTTCCTGGGGTTCCCAGGCCAACAGAAACTGCATCTACATTATTTTACACCTAGGCAGAAACCAAAGCAATAAAAATACATTTGCATGTTTAAATCTAGCAATTTAAATCTTGGTTAAAACAATAGAAAGAATGTGCTAGCCCAGACGGAATGACTTTGAATCTTTAACTTCAAAGGACAGACATGAAATGCTTGTCTTGGCTTTCTTTACAGCAGAGGGCAATGTTGCTACATTGTTTTAAGTTCAACATTTCACGGGATTTTCTTTCAATTAAGAAAACAAGTCTGTAGTTCAACATTCATATTTACAAAGGATAGAATTATGTATAAAATCCTATTTGGCTAGGCTGGCAGCCTTCACAACAACACTTTCTATACTTTTTAAAAATATAAAAAAAGCAGTCCTAAGGTCTAATTTTATTTCCCAGTTATCTGTCAGTCATGTCCCTTTTGCATTTTATCATTGTCTTTGCAGCCTGTATGCCCATGTCCTATATCCCTCACCTGTATGCACCTCTAAAGAGCCATAGTTCTTGCTGTGTCTCTTAGTATAATACCAAGTTTGTTTCCTGTACCTGTTAATGTTTTCAACTGCTCTTGGCCTTTGGTGTTTGCTGTAGTACTTCCCACAAAGCTTAAACTAATCTCTGCAGTAACAGAAACATTTTCTTTCGTACCCTGATTTTATTTATCTTCTAATGGTGCACCTTATTTGCCTTCTTAGCACTATTTCATATCCTTTTGTGTGATTATGAATGCCATAATCTGTAAATATTCCTTTTGTTCTGTGATTTTCTTATTATAACCTGGAATACATTTTCAGTATCTAGGTTTTGTATCCAGTGTTCAGTCTTTGAATGACTTTTCATTAGATTTAAGTTTCTATCTTCCTGCCTTGTTTTACTATAAATAAATTTTACTGCATCATTGTATTAACATGTATCCTATGCAAACTGGATTTGTATCTCCTTTGACATTCCAGAGGGTATAATATGAAATTGTACAGTGCCCGACAAGTGAAATTTTATTGCTTGGCTCTTTTCACCCATTTCTTTGCCATACTCGCACAGTTAATAAAATTATAAAGGAAACAGCACATTAGAAGTAAACAGCTTATCTTTACACATTGTGGGGCATTATTAGCATAAAGTTTTCCTTTTATCAGCTAGTGTTGTTGCTTTAATTTCTCATTATTTCTGTAATGTTGCATAAAGAATACCACATTTGCATGGTCACATGAAGGGATATAGTTTCATTTTGAGCCTGATTACATCCTAGATATTTTGAAAGTAACATTTAGGAGAATACAGGTGATCAGACCTTCTTAGTTACAGTTTGGAGTGGCATGTATCTATCTTTCTTGTGCTTGAAATGTTACTTAACAAAAAAAAAAAAAAAAAACGATGAATACAGTGGACTAGTACAGTCATACTGTCATTGTCTGGAATCCGCAAGAGTATCCCTTTATTTCAAGTGTAATAAAATGGTTACTGTAACTAAAATGGTAATGTGGAATCATCCCTTCAAACTATACATAAAATAACCAGCTGTCTAATGCACTGTTCAGAATGTTACAAGTTTCCAATGCATTATTGTAATGCTGCTGCATGTATTTCTGTATAAATGGACTGAATACATATGCTAACATTGTTTTCAGCTGCCTCATTCATTAGACCACAATTTTGGAGCCATTGCTACCTGGTACTCTAGCCACATGGAAAATGTTGCAGTAAGTCAGCCAAGGTGTTAGCATTTATAAAAATGTGGGTTCCTTATTTTCATCTTAGCATGGTTTGTAACTGATATGGCTCATTGGATTGCCAATGAGAATTACTGGTATTCAGATCAGTTTGGCTGTATTAGTAAATGAGCAGTCTTCTTTATAGTTATAGTAGATGACATGCATACCAACAAAGAACTACACATATAATTTCACAAATGCAGTGTGAAAACATGCAACAAGAGAATGTAGTATGTTTCTTTGTCCTGGATGACACAACAAAAAAATATATATATTGATCAGTTCTATGGTCAGGGAATAGAGAAGAAAGACCTTGTAGTCATCTTTTCTTGGGAGTATTGCAGAATGAATAGATAAAACATTCCAGGAAAAGAAGCTGAATGTTACTGCAGGGATTAAGGCTATGAATTAACAGGCTATTCCCTGTGCTAAAAAGTTTTATTTTCTCAGCCAGCATTGACCTACTCTGTGCCCTTGAGCAAGTCACTTAACCAGGCAGTGGTTTGGTGCAATTGGGAATTTGGACTAGGATCTTAATTGGTTTCCTAGACGACATGCCTAGTAACTACCCATTATCCTGCAGTCCTAAGAGTTGTGTCACTCCGTGTGAATGAAATGCTGTTGCCAAAATCATGATGGAATTCCAAGGCACCTCCACAGTGGCAAGGGGGGGGGGGCAGTAATGTTTAGTGGGCCATACTTGAATTTTCCAGCTACACTGTATGTGTAAAGCTATTCGTGTAGGATTGCCATTTGTCCTTGACAATCAGCTGCATACCAGTTTTAGGGTTTGGCCTACGTCATGCTGTTACCAGTGGTGGTGCGGATTCATCCTCCGTTGCTGATTCAATGGATTTATGTTAGTAAGCTAAAGCTTTCCATAATGAAACCACCTTCACTGAAAAGGAGTGAAAGCCACTATTAATAGACACAAACTCAATGTTCATATGATTGAATAAGAAAATAAAGTAAAACAAAATACTTCGCAAAAGCAATGTACAGGAACTACACAATTAGTGTCATTTGCAGCATTGTATATCCCCCTGCACCCCCACCATTTCCATATACACACACACACACACACACACACACACACACACGTATGTGTGTGTGTGTGTGTGTGTGTGTGTATGTACATATATGTATATGTGTGTGTATACGTGTGTATATATATATATATATATATATATATATATATATATATATATAGCTATATATATATATATATATGTTAACTCCATAGTCACACAACTTAGGGGAAGTCAGAAACTCCGTGAACTGTAATATTCTGTAATAGCCCAGTTCAAATTTGACAAGATGGACATCTCTGCAGTTTAATACAGGGGTACTTTGTAACCAATATCTTTCATACTGTTCCACCCGGCATCATTACTAGTGGCTTCATCAAACCTACATTTTCTATTAACTTCTCTTTTCATGCTCTGTAATTGAAGCAGGTCAGTGTTCCGGTAGTCTTTGTCACCTTTTTGAAAATAATAAGGTATCCAGAATGTAGTTAATGTATTTTTGTTGGGCTTGTCTGTGTGTGCTGCATTGGTGCTGCATGCTTTTACTGCAGACAGAATATTCTGGGATACTGTTAACATTAATTGTACTTTCTCAGATTCTCAGAATCACAAATTAGTGCAGAGCTATATTCAGTCATTAGTGTGGTACACAGAAATAATAGACGAGGGAATGTGTGCAATATTAAATCAGCAGCAGCAAAATAGACTTTATCAGGGGACTATAATCCAGATCCCTCAGTGGATCTTGAAGATCCTACTGAGTATTTCTCTGTGGTAGGTGGATCACTTAGGTGCTTCTTTCTAGTGCTGTTTCAAATGGCTGTTAAGTTTCACACATTAGTGTGCATGTGTGCATGTGTGTGTGTGTAAGCACCTTGATATTTCCTATCCCCCTTTAGCTGTTTTTTGTGAGTCACATAACCTTGCAAAACTGAAACGTTTTTTCTTTTAGTGCCTAAGAAGCCTAAGCACTTCAGATGTGTCTGCTGTTGACAGAACACAAAACTGAACTACCACATGTGTTGCATTCTTTCTTTACAAATTGATCGCAATGCTAAAAAACTATTAGATTCACCTCTGTGATTTGCTGTTGTTGAAGAGGCAAATGTAGGCTTTCATCAGTGTGCAACACTTAACAACAAATGTAGTACACTGTATGCAATGGTAGACAGGAGGCTTTATCAGATGGATCTCAAATAGGAGTATGGAAGAGAGAGGCTAAAGGGTCTGGATCTGGGTCTGAAGTTCCTCAGCTTGGCTCCAGCCTAGAATCCATTGCTAGTGTGCCCTACTCTCCCTTCCCAACCAGTTCATTATCCTCTAGTGAAGCCTCATCACCATGATCTTTACCTTCAAATGGACATGAATTTGAGAAGAGAAGTGTCCTCCATACTCCTTCCCTTTTGACAACTGGACTAGAGGACTTGTGTTTCACATATTAGGAACATGCTGCTAACACCCTGGGGCATCTTTCTAGTTCTGGACTTTAGGATGGAGTGATCAACTCCTTTTGCTTTCCCACAAGTGGTAGTTCTCCTACCAATGATAGTTGAGTTGTCTCCTGCAAATCCTTCAGAGCTGGTTTCTGGACACAGCCTTCCCATTTCCCTCATTAGGCTTTGACGGTTTGTCGAATGTGTTACGTTACGGAAGATGCTAAGTGGGAATATGAGAGCACATTATAGCACTAAGGCCTGGTACCAGACCTAGGCCCTGTGCTCACCTCTGTAGCCCAGGAGTCACATTTAGCACATGTCACCCTGCTGCATGCTGAGCCAGTATAACTCATAGTATCAGCTGAGTATATGACTTCTAATATCTCTGCATCCCTCACAAGAAAGAGGTGTACACCAGGTGTTTGTGCTGGAGCTGGTGATCTGTATCTCACCCTGCCAAATCCATTGGCCTTATAAAAGTTTATGCAATTGGAAGTCTGAGTTTTAGAGGCTGTTTCAGGTAATACATTTTTATTTATTTATTTATTTTTTTGCTAATTCTCTTCTTGAGGACCTCTCCAGTGTAGAGTCTTCAGGCTTTCCAAATATGCTCCAGATGGTCATCTGGCCCTTTTCTTTTGCTCAGAAATATTTAAATGTTTATCTTGGACAAGTGGAGATGGAAACTAGGGTCATCCATCCTCTGGAGGTTATTCTAATGAATGCAGTTTTTGCCATTGAAGCATCCTGATTCTAGGCTTCCCATGTTCAAGAAGATCACATATGCCAACCCACACATGTGATCCTCCCTCCCTCCTGACTGGACATCCTGTAGCATCTTAATTTATTACTTCATTCATACAGCATATGTTTCATCATTCCTAGTGCTTTTGATGCTCATCCACTGAACAAGCAGTCTTAGCCACAGACATATTTGGCATATTTTTGTTTTATTTACTCATTTTCAGCCATTAATTACCTGCCATACATGACATGTTTCCAGAATTTTCTGGCCAGGCAAACATTGTTAAAGTTGTCTTTTCCTCAAAATCAAATAAGTGATGAGGAAGTGAGAAGTTTCTCACTAGAACACCCAAGGTAGGATTTTTTTTTTGTATTCCATTGTACCTTTGATAAACCACACAGTTACTCAGGAATGCAGTTGTAGATGCTTACCTCTGTAGGGCTCCATGGCTAGAGCTGTACTCGTTTCATAAGGACTTACTTGTGCCAGGTAATTTTGGCTATCCTTTTCAGGGTTATGATTGCCTTTTGACAAACCTTCTCAGAAGATCTCTGAAGATTTCCAAAGGTCTGTTAAGAATTTATACACGGCAAGAGAGGATGCATGACTATCTTCTAACTTTACCCAATTATTTAGGAGAAAGAAGTCTTATAAACATCAGTAGGGACTTTCCAAATGCTAAATTACTTACCCGTAAGTCCTCCTTTGATATCTCTTAACATTTTTTCAGCTAGACAAGTTGCAGTGTGGACTGCTCCTAAGAACATCTCAGATAGGTAGGTGGAGTTCTGAGTTTGTCTCAACTTGCGCAGCTATGGCATTGAAGGCATTGAGTCCTAGATACCACTGAGAGGAGCCTATCCTGGAGCTGGTTAGTTCTGTTCCATTTCATCATTTTTGACAGAGCAGAAACTGTCAAACAAGTTGTTGGTGTAGACTCAATCCCTTATTAACAGAAGACATAGAAAGCTTGTTATATTTCCCTCTCTTCCTGATCCCCAGATGATTAGATGAATGTTGACCAGTTCTGGATTTAAGCATTTTCAATCATCACATCAGTTGTGAGGAAGCTCTGTGTGTGTGTGTGTGTGTGTGTGTGTGTGTGTGTGTGTGTGTGTGTGTGTGTGTGTGTGTGTGTGTAAGTGTCTGTAAGTGCTGATGTTCTTCATGTTTCACTGTTGCAGTCATTACATTTGGGTAATCTGCTGGCAGGCTGAACTCAGTCGGCCTGAATATCAAAGTCTTGTGTCCTGCTTCGGTTGCTGTTTCCTCTCCCATGACGTCAGGTTGTCAGGGGTATAAAATATGCAGCCAACGCCATTTTATTCAGTCTTTCTTGCTGCACAGTGCCCAAAGCAGAAGCAGTTCACAAGTGCCGGTCGGCCGATTCCTGAAATTTTAGTATTCGAGTTTCAGAACTGAAGTCTTCAATTAAAGCTAAATACCCCATTGGGGAAACTTTTTCTTGCTCCTTACTGATGTCAGTAAAAGTTAATAATTGCATTACTTGTGGGAAGCAAATACCTCATAAGGATTTTCATTTGTACTGTATTCCTTGCCTAGGCCCAGATCATAACGTGCCTTGCTGTCGGTTTTGTGCTAGATTTAACCAATGCACTATTAAGCGTCAGTATATTTTTGCTTCTAAATATTTTGGATCCAGATTTAATTACCCTGAAATGTCGTCGGATAGCAATCCGGTTACCGGAGTACACAAAAAACACAAAGAAAAAGGCAGAGACAGACCGTCGAGGTCCAAAACCGACGATAAAGCTTCTCTTAAGCCAGTCGCCGGTTCACCAGTACTCAGTGAGGTGCTTTCGCAGTCCCTGATACGTGCTAGTTTTGAGTTGCAGGCCTCTACTGAGACCCATGTGGTTAGTGTCGCAAGATTCTCAGAGTATTGAACCCGCGGATGTCTCTCCCTCGGATAGGTCTGGAGCCGCTGAGCAGGCACCGGCTTCTGAGGGTGTTTTCAGGCCTCAACATTTTTATATAAAACTGACGCCAGCTTCAAAAACAAAAACAACTTCTAAGTCTAAAAAACCAATGCGTGAGCCACATGCTTAGGCCCCTATGCCTAAAAAACAGATGATCAAAATGGCTGAGGACTTAATTACCTTGATCAAGGGTTCTCAACCCCCCCCCCCTGCTAAGAGGCCTAGGCAAGACACTGATTATGAATCTTCAGGTCAGGTTTCTATTTCTTCTGATTCCTCTTCTGATCAGGAATTTTCTATACCACCCTATGAGGATTCAGATGCAGAGGAATCCATCCCATCTGCATCTCCGCCTGAGGATTATTCTTTTGTAGAAACCTTGCACACTTTAAGGGAACATTTTCATTGGGAGAGTCAGGACTTCTCTGAATCAAAAAAGAGGCTTAGGGATTTCCTTCTTCTTCCTCAGCACAGGCTTTTGGCTATACCTCCTGTATTAGACATTGTTGATGATGTGTTTTCGGAATCAAGCATGGCTCCTGATTCCCTACCTCCGGCTCCTAGTAAGCCAGACAGATATTACAGGGTTCCTGACTCCCACAAATTTGTATTCAAAAATCCTGCTGCTGATCCTGAAACTATCTCACAGGGCCTCAAAGGTGTAAAGGCCTCTACAGCCAAAAATCCTACCCCCTCTGATAGAGATTCCAGGGCGCTGGATAGATGGGGAAAGAAGGTTTATACCTCTGCAACCTTGGCAATTAGGGCCTTAAACTGCCAGTTTCATATGCTTAAATATCAACACCATGTTATGGGCTTATTGAAACAGAAAATGATGCTGATTTCTGATTGTGTGGAGAATAAAGAATTACAGGAATTATTGCATGCAGCAGAGCAGGTTGGAAAGCATACTTTGTAATGTGGCTTTGATGCCTTGGAGGCCTCTTGCAGGGCCGCAGTTACTGGATCTGTGATTAGAAGGCATGCCTGGATCAAGGAGCAAAATTTGCCTGATCATGTTAAAGCTAAATTACTAGATGCACCTTTATAGCATGATACTCTGTTTGGTAATAAGGCAGAAGAGGTTTTAAAGAAAATGGAAGACAAAACTAAATCTATGCAAACTGTAAAAGATTTCTTACAAGTGCAGCCACCCAGATTCAGTAGGCACTGGCCCATTAAAAATTGGTCTTTTCCTGTGTTCAACAGAGCCTCACAAGACAAATCCAGGTGCTCAAAAGGCTCTAGATACCAATCAACAGGGTTCTTACAGGTCAAAGCAACGGGGTGTCTCTACCTCCAAATTTGGAGGAAACAAAGCACAACCCTACAGTAAGCAGTCTCAATGACTTCCCTCTACCATCGCCAAGCACTTATCTTTTGGCAGCCCCCTTGGGGGGAAAATTAGCACTTCATGCCCAAAATTGGCAGTTAATTACCCAGGACAAGTGGGTATTAAACATAGTATCCCAGGGGTACAGATTTCATTTCCATAATTTGCCAATTCCAAACGGTTGGCCAGATCTGCCACAAAATCAATGGGCAGAGGCTCAGAAACAAGTTACATCCCTCATGGATATTGGGGCTATTCAGCCAGTATGAGAACAGGAAAAAGGACAAGGGTTTTATTCAAGACTGTTCCTGGTACCCAGAAAAGACGATGCCTGGTGTCCAATATTGGACTTATCGATTTTGAACACGTTCTTGGACATTCCAAAATTCAAAATGCTGACTTTACAACAGCTACTGCCCATGCTGAGCAAGAACGCTTGGTTAGTGACTCTAGACTTAAAAGAGGCATACCTGCATATCCCAATAAGGGAATCGTGCAGAAGATACCTCCACTTCAAGGCAGATCTTATGCATTACCAATTCTCTGCACTACTATCCTTACTTGGACGACTGTCTCATTCAAGCAGAAAACAAGGACATTCTTCTTCAACATCTGGCATTTGTAAAAAGGCTTCTAACATGCCTAGGGTACACAATAAATGAAAATAAATCACAACTGGTACCCTCTCAGAAAATTACATTCCTGGGTGCAAGCTTGAATACAACTGTCCAGATGGCTTACCTTATGCCAGACAAGCAAAGGCAACTGACTATATACTTCAAACAGATGGCAACAAAAACCCAGTTATCTGCAAGACAAATTCTGCAGGCTTTGGGGTTCATGGCATCCTGCATTCTACTAATTCCATATGCAAGACTGCATATGAGGAAACTTCAGTGGTACCTAAAAAGTTTATGGAGTCAACATTGTCACAGTCTGGAAACAATGATTCTTCTCATTCCCTGCCTACAACAGGAGTTTCTTTGGTGGGCAGAGACATGTCACCAAAACAAGGGATGGTCTTTCACTCTACCCCCTACCACCCAAACCCTAACTACAGACGTATCAGACTATGCTTGGGGGGGCCCACCTGGCGGGGAGATGCATTCAGGGCATATGGAACCCCAAACAAATGCATCTACATATCAACCAGAAAGAGATGCTAGCTGTTCAGAATGCCCTGACAGCCTTCAAGGACTTACTTTATCCAGGGCAACTACTGATAAAGACAGACAACACCACGGCTATGTGCTACATAAACAAGCAGGGGGGGGGTACACATTTCTACCCTCTTTGCAGACTATCCATGGCATTGTGGGACACAGTCTTGACTTACCAAGTACATCTTCAAGCACAATTCCTGCCAGGAAAACAAAATACTCTGGCAGACGACCTAAGCAGAAATCTTATGGACCCTCATGAGTGGAAAGTAGATCCACAAGTCTTCAACATGGTAACACAGAAATGGGGGAACCCAGACATAGATCTATTTTCCTCTCCCCAAAATTATCAACTGGACAAATTCTGCACAAGGACTTATCACAGACAAGCATGGAAAGTGGATGCCCTATCCTTCAGTTGGAAAAACCTGTCAGTCTACGTCTTTCCTCCTCTGCCTCTTCTCCCCAAGGTCTTACTAAAGGTCAGACAGGAAAAAACAAAAATGATCCTAATTGCCCTGGACTGGTCCCTCCAGCACTGGTACCCAATTCTAAGGAATATGTCTCAACTCCCTCCTTGGTACTTGCCTCAAATACCTCATCTATTGTCTCAGCAGAGCAATCAAATTCTGCACACTCAGCTCCAAACTCTGAACCTGGCAGCATGGCTGATCATGTAATTATTCAAACAACACCTCTCAGTAAATCTGTGATTGATGTCATTTTGGAAACCAGAAGGCCTAGTACTAGAAATTTTTTTTTTTTTTTTTTTTATTGAAGGGGAGGGCTACGTGTCGCACCACAGACATAGTCTATTTAGCCGAGTGTAGTCAATGCCCCAGTTTTTATGTGGGGAAAACCAACCAAATGCTAAAAACAAGGGTTTTGCAGCATATATCCAGTATAAGGAATGGAGATATACATAATGCCTTGAGCAGGCATGTGATGGACAACCCCACACATAGGTTTACATTCAGGGCAATAGTGAATATTAAGTTAAATAATAGAGGGGGCAATATAAAGCATTTGACAGAGCTGGCAGAGTCCAGGTGGATTATTGAGCTAATGGCCAATCGGACGCCTGGACTTAATGATGTAATACCTGTTAAACCCACCCTCCAGAATAGGCGGGTTTTTCATTGACTGCTATTGGTTATGGTTTGTTTAAAAAGGCATTGTTTTATTGAGAGCTTTATCTGATGAAGGGAAGTATCCCGAAAGCGCTCATCTTGTGATTTTATGTAATAAAAGTTTTAAGGAATAGCAGTGTCCTGCCGCGTTTTTTCTGATATCGTTGACTGGTTTCGTTTGGTTGGACTTTGGTACAGCACAGGATTGTGTTTCTTCATAGAAAATCTTACACTAATAAATGGAAGAGATTCTGTGCGTGGAACCAAGCACAAGGAACGGACACAGCAAAACCAAATATTCCTCAGATTTTACAATACTTGACTGAGATGCTTGACAAGGGTCTATCTTTTTCTTCAATAAAAATCCATGCCTCTGCCATCTTGGCTCATTACAACACGGAGCCTCCCATCTTTTCTCATCCTATGCTAAAACAGTATCTTAGAGGGGCCAAAATTTTAAGGCCTCCCAGAAGATCACCAACTTCTGCATGGGACATCAATTTTGTGCTGGAAAAACTCACCCTGCCTTCTTTTGAACCAGCAGCTACTGCGGATATAAAGTTTTTATCTTGGAAAACAGCTTTCCTTTTGGCAATCACTTCAGCAAGAAGGGTTTCAGAACTACAGGCTCTCATGGCTGGGGAGCCTTTTATTACATTTTACCCGGACAGGGTATCCCTCAGGACCAATCCTATCTTTATGCCTAAGGTGGTATCCAGTGAGGCTCTTAAACAAACTATTCACCTGCAAACATTTTACCCAAATCCAGCAGAACAAGGGGAGCAGATTCTGCATTCATTGGATGTACACAGACAACTAAGAAGCTACTTAAACAGGACCAAATCTCTAAAAGTCTGAGCAACTACTGGTGGCATTTGCTGCAGGATCAGAGAGGAAGGCTATATCAAAGCAGACTATAAGTGGATACGCCACTGCATTCGTTTCTGCTACTTGCATCATGGTAAACCAGTGCCCAAGGGAATCAGGTCACATTCTACCAGGGCTGCCACTACCTCTTCAGCCTTTCTCAGAGGAATTCCAACCAAAGACATTCTAGAAGCTGCTACTTGGAGGGAGCTCTGTTCATATTTTTACAAAGCATTATCATTTGCCTCTCTTCTCTAAGTCCAGGGCAGGCTTTGCCACTGCAGTTCTGCAGGGCCTTATAGCCGCTCCTAATGCTATTTAGTTCTATCCTCCCATCCATAGCTTTGGGATTCTACCCAAATGTAATGACTGCAACAGTGAAACACGAAGAACACAGTACAGTTGTGTACACTTACCATAAATGTAGATGTTCGAGTATATTCACTGTTGCAGTCCGGGTTACCCACCCGCCATCCCCCTTTTTTCTAGAACTTCTGTTTCCTTCACTATATTCTAAAGCCTTTGTGGTGTATTTGCTTTTAGATGAAGGTAAAGTTTATGTTGCTAAAAGTGCATTTACATATATATTGCTGTTTATACAATATATATATATATATATATATATATATATATATATATATATATATATATATTTGCTCCCCATTTGGGGGGCACCTGACATCTGGGGCAAGAAAAACTGAATAAAATGGCGTCAGCTGCATGTTTTATACCCCTGACGACCTGACGTCATGGAAGAGGAAACAGCAATTGACGTGGGACCCAAGACTTTGATATTCAGGCCGACTGAGGGCAACCTGCCAGCAGATTACCCAAATGTAATGACTGCAACAGTGAATACACTCTAATATCTACATTTATGGTAAGTGTACACAACTGTACTTTATCACTGCATTTGGATGGTAATAGTAGACATAATTGTGTTTTTGGTAACAACACAGATTTCAGTGATTTCACCAGTAGAATTTTCGGTACTGTGTACTTGTGTTTGGCCTTTCATTTGCTTCAGAGGTATTTATTAAAGTAATACCGTGGGAGTGGAGGCCATGCAGCTCTTTGCCACGATTTTTTTTCTTACACTGGATGGCTAAACTGCTGGTAACCTTCTCTCAGGAGTGCCTCATGCCTGCCCTTTTTTGGGTGCTTGCATGACTGTAGTTGCTTGTGGGTGGTACTGGGATCACCACTGTCAGTCATCTGGTCAGGATAAAACAGATGAACAGTTGTGTTTCAGTTCAAGCAGCTTTATTACACACAAACACATCAGGACTGAGGCTTAGTAACTTAAACTTAAATAAACCTATAAACAGACCGACTACCACAATCCTATATGTTTAACATTCTGGCTGTTCTCTCAAAATGGCACTGCTGTCTGCACATGCTTGCTATTTATATGCACGTGCCTACATCTGGAAGTGCTTCTTAAGTTCCATACACACGCTCTGTTCTACATCCTCCCTCTTTGAGAAATAGATCAAACACCAAATGACAGTATTCAATGACATGCAATTATACAGACATGATCTTTTGACATGAAATTATACAGAGCTAATTCTTTGACATGCAATCATACAAAACTAGACACATATAAAACAATCATGTCCAGGTTGCTGTGTATTTTGCACTAGGTCTAGAAATATGACCTGATCATGTAACATAAAAATCAGAATTGGATCTAGCAATGGGGACTGTCTTCAAGGAATGTTCAACTTTGGGGACATCTGGGACATCATCAGGAAGATGAATGGATACTGAGACATGTTCTTCAGTATGAACATTGTCAGGGATGCTCTGAGATCTAGAGTCTGTATCACATGTACGGTGCTGCGATATAATTTCAGACACCGGAAGAAGATGCCCGTGGTTTCTCCTGTATTCTATACCCTCAGATTCCACTAAGTAGGATCTCAGCTCAGCACATATGCCTCTCACTTGACCAATTCGATCAAAGCCTTTTGCTGTTTGCATCCTCACTCTCTCTCCTTTTAATGGATGAAGACATCTGCTCATTTTATCATACCTGGACTTCTGAAAGGAATGCTTCTGAAAGAGTTGGGTTTTGATTGCTCTGGTGTTAACATTAGGCACCAACAAACTAGAACTGATAGGCAAGATTGTTCTGGTTTGCCTAGCTAGAAGTCAATGAGCAGGCAAGCATAGTAGGTTGTCTGTGGGTATTCCAGACTACTAATAACATGGAAAAGTCCCACTCTTTTGCAAATTTCTGAAACAATTGACTGGTAAACTGGGTGCTGTTGTCAGAAATAACTTTATGTGGACTACCATGGACTGAGAAATGACATTTCATCTTAGCAATAACAGCACTGGACGTTAGGTTAGGTAGCAAATCGATTTCAAACCAGTTGAAATAAGAGTCTGCTAACATCTGCTAACAGTCTGCTAATAATGCTGCTTGTTCCACACAAATATGTCATTGACTACTGTTGACCAAAGTAGCTCAGGAATCTGGCTTACCTGAAGTGGCTCTTTTTGCAAATGCGGTTTGGTACTATTGCATACTGAACAAGATGAAAACACTTTATCAATGTCTTTCCACAGAGAAGTCCAAAATACTAGTCCTCTCACCCTTCTTTTGGTAAAGTTGGAAGCTGGGTAGCCACAATACAAAATCTGAATGTTTTCATGTTGTAAGGAAGTAGGAACAATAACTTTTGGACTATTGAAAATGATACCATCTTCCATCAGCATCTCATCTCTGTATGGAAGGTAAGGTTGTATTTCTGGCGGTACATAAGATAGCTTTGACAGCCATCCAGCATTGATGAAGTGGTTGAGCTTCTGCAAAACTAGATCAGTTTTTGTATGATCTCTTAGCTCATCAAGTCTTGTGGTAGAAAAATGATGCACTTTCTTGACATCAAAGTCAAAATTCTCTGCATCAAGCTGTTCTGTGGTATTTCTGGGCAATCTGGATAAGGTATCAGCCAGATAAAGAAGTTTGCCTTTGGTGTAGACCATTTTGAAATTATACATTTGTAATCGGAGCATCATTCTTTGTAGTCTTGCTGGAATGGTATGCATAGGCTTCTTTAAAATAGTGAGTAGAGGTTGATGATCAGTTTCAACTTTGATAGTTCGGCCATAAATATAATTATGGAACTTTGAACATGCGAAGACAGTTGCCACAAGTTCCTTCTCAATTTGAGCATACTGCATCTCAGTTTGGGTAAGAGTTCTAAATACATAGGCAAAAGGTCTGCTGTCTTGAAGAATAATTGCACCAAAACCAAACTTTGAAGCATCACAGGAAAGAACTACTGGTTTGTGGACATCATAGTATCTCAATGTAGGTGGGTTGGCATGCAGTTTGCAGTTTGAGGTTATCAAATGTTCTCTGGTGGTGTTCTAACCATGACCAGGCAACATTTTTGAGTGTGAGCTCTCTTAAAGGTGCTGATAATTCAGTAAAGTCAGGGATAAATTTGCCCAAATAGTTTACCTTACCAAGGAAATGCTGTAGGGTTTGGACATTGTCTGGAGGTGGCATCTCAAGAATGGCTGCTTATTGGGAAGGGTCTGGTCGCAAGCCTGTACTGGTAAATAAATGACCTACATAAGTAACTTCTGGTAGTCTGAATTTACACTTCAGAGAATTAAGCTTCACATTAATTTCACGCGCTCTGTCCAGAACTTTCCTGAGGTTTTTGTCATGCTCTGCTTCACCATTACCTCCATCCAGTAAATCATCAACTATTATAGCACACAGATACCCCAAAAAATTTGCTCCATTGCACGCTGAAAGACTTCATTGGCAGAATTTATTCCAAATGGCATCCTGAAGAATCTGCATCTACCAAATGGTGTGTTGAATGTAGTCATGTAGTCAAGACTTGCGATCAAACATTACTTGCTTAAAATGAACTCTTTGCATCTAAGACAGAAAAAAACAGTGGCATTTGCATGAAGGTGGCAACCTCCTTGACTGTATGTATAGGATGATGAGGTCTCTTTAAGGACTTTGTTGAAGTCTCTTGGGTCAGTGCATAGTGTGATTTCATCTGAACCTTTCTTATGAGCAGTTACCATGGAAGACAACCACTGAGTTGGCTCTGAGACTGGACAAATCATACCTTGCTGCACCATCTTGTCTAACTGGACCTTGACTTTGTCCTGCATAGCTATTGGAACTCTCCTCGCTGGTCTGACCACTGGACTGACCTCTGGGTCTATTTTCATGGAGTACACCTAGCTTGTCATCGAAAACATCAGCATACTGTGAGAAAATAGCATCACTGAAGCTGGTACTGGGACATGTGCTTACATGATGGACTTCTTCGGTAAAAGAAAGCAGTTTCATTCTTAAACTGTCTCTGAGACCTAATAATGACTGCACAGGTCTTCTGAATACATAAAATTACAAGCTGTAACTGTTCCCAACCAAATAAGATGAAAGCACTACTGAGCCTTTGGTTTAAATGTCTTCACCTCCATAAGCAACAAGATTCATACAATTAGCCAAATTAAGTTGCTCACCAGCTCTCACTCTAGCAAATGTTTCTGCTAACATTACATTACTCTTTAAACCAGTGTCTACTTTGAGCTCTGTGGGTTTGCCATTGATCAGGACAGTACAAAATACTTTGTTCTTTGCCAACAAATCTACTGCATTAATCTTTTCACTGACCAATGATACACCATATACATAGAAAGTAGGGTTGCTGCTTTCTGCATGATCAACTTGCTTTTTTGAGTGACCTTTTTTAATAACTGAATGAGGCTTGCTTGATTTACAAAACTTTTGAAAGTGGTTCATTTTTTTACACTTGCGGCATTGCTGACCAAATGCTATGCACTTCTATTTTAGACTCATGATTGACACCACGATTCCGACAGTTAACAAGACTTGAATTGGATTTTGCTGAATCACCCTTATACTGTACTGAGCATGTCCATTTTGCTGATCTAGCCTTGGAACTTGCTAGAAATTTATGGGATCTCCCAGGAGAACCCTTAGGGGCTGCAGCTGCCATGTGCTTAGGCCTGCTTCTGCTTGCCATGTGTTGCATGCTGTCTACGCTTGCTCTAGATGCTGCTGAATCTAAGCTCTTATCACTTGCAAGCATACTTGTGTGCCTTTCTGTGAGCTTATGGATTTGACAAATCTCTATGGCTTTGCCATACGTTAAATCACTGTCACAAAGAAAATTCTTTCTCACTGCAGCACTATTATCACCACACACAAGCCAGTCCTTTATTAACTCATCTTTCAAATCTCCAAATCTGCATGCTTTTGCCTTATTTCTCAAGTTAGGTTTCACTCGGCCTTCGGTCTCTTATGTAAAATAGGTGCCTGTCTAATGTAACATTTGTTGGAGGGGGTTGCACATTTCTCTAAATTTATGTTGCAAGCACTCAGGGTCCTTTCTTGATTCAGTCAGTACAACAATATGGCATCTTTCTCCCTCTCCTGCATATACTGCTGGAGCATACGCAAATGAGCACTCATTCAATGGCCTCTGACCCAGCTAAGTTAGGCAAAATGAATGCCCTTGTAGGTGCATCTTTGTCAGAAAAAAACTGCTTATATGAAAATATTGTATTCCCACTCAAATACTCTCCAGTTCTCTGCAATATTATGATCAAACACAAGTGGACTGGGTCTGCGAAATGTCACTGCCATATCAACACAGTAATGAAGGTGCTTGGAGTTATGTATGAACATACACATATACATATATGCCAGAACCTGTAATTATGCCTAATAACACAACAGACTCTTTGAAATAACTGCACTTTGCCAAACAAGTCTCCGTAGCGCACTAAAACTTTGAAATCACTGTACTTTGCAAAATCACTCCTCATTAGTGTAAGAAATACTTTGAAATGACTGCATTTTGTGAACAAACTGTACACAGCAGAAGAAGCTCAGAGTAAGAAACACTTCAAAATGAATGTAGTTTGCAAATTAAATGTATAGAGCACAAGACCTTTTCACAATGGCTGTACTTTGCAAAATAATTCTGAACAGTGTAAGAAACATTTTGAAATGGTGGCACTCTGTGAATAAATGTACACAGCACAAGAAACTTTTTCGAAATAGCTGTACTTTGACTACACTTTGCAAAATAACTGTACTTTGCACACAACAAACTCTCTGAAATAATTGCACCGGAATAAAGCACACACACTGCAAACACTTTGCACACTCTGAGATACTTCGAACAACTCTAGTTATGCTTTGAATGGCTTGGTCAATGAGAAATAGTAGTTTATTCCCAAAACACAGTCTTTTGCTAAAAAACATGCAGTTGCCTTGCTCTTTAAGCTTATTTTGCCCATTTATTATACTCGTTATGCCCATTTAACCTCTTATCATGCTCATTGCACTTTTCTTGTGCTCTTGTTTTACTTTAAACATGCTCGTTATGCAAACCGGAGGTAATTCTGAGCCCCGTATAAATATTTCTGATAGTTATATCAAATGTCATGGCTTTGAACACTTTTTTAAAATAATAATGCGTTTTGTGCTACTCGTTTGATTATTAATGCATTTTGTGCCTTACGAATGCTCTGTTTCATTTTCTTTGCAAAATAAATCATTTGTGCAAGTTTTGGTAATTTGAAGTTCATTTCTGGCCCTTTTTGATCATTTGAGCACTGTATCACCCAGCCTTCTCAATATACCTTAACCGTCAACTCTGCACCTCATGGCTTGAAGAAGTTGCACTCTCAGTCCCGGTTCTGACACCATATCACTCGTCCAGTCAGGATAAAACAGATGAACAGTTTTGGGTTCGGTTCAAGCAGCTTTATTATACACAAACACATCAGGACTGAGGCTTAGTAACTTAAATGTAAATAAACTTATAAACAGACTGACTACTACACTCATACATGTTAACACTCTGGCTGTTCTCTCAAAATGGCACACGCTCACTATTTATATGCACTTGGCTATATCTGGAAATGCTTCTTAAAGTTGCACACATGCTCTGTTCTACAATCACCAACTAGAAAAATTTGCCACTCCTTTTAGCATATTACATTGCTTTTATACAGACAGTGCTGGACTTTGTCTAGTGTCATGTATTTCTTTTCTTGGATAGGGTGTAGGAACACTTGTGGAATTTGCATACAAAACATCGCAGAGGAGATCCAGGGCCATCTTCTCTTGCATTTGCTGAGGATTATGGCAGAAACAGTGTTTATAGTGTCACTGGTCCATCTCTCCTTCATGTCCTACAATAGAACGTGTGCTCCCAGTGGTCACAGCGTAATTTTCCATGATCAGATTTGCTTCAGGTTTCAAACTCCCTGTTGCTGATCCTTCCGGCAGTGGGCCCACTGCCTGGACTCCCTTTTCCCTCCTTTCTGATCTGCTCTTGACGAAAAGTCTGTTTTGACATATTTGTTGTACTTGCCCTCCTGTCTTTGATGTCCTCTGCCACATGAAAATCTTGTTCTCTAGCACATGAGAATCTTCTCAAGTGTAAACCCACTGCAGAGTACCCCAGAGAGTAGGATGGTATGGATACATTTGTAGTCGTAACCATATTTGCTGATGTTAAAGAAGGGGCATAGTTACAGGTGATTGCTGCATTGGTGGTCTAGTGGCCTTAGGGTGAAAATGTAATGTTACAGGTTTTACCACAATGTATTGTATTGTCCAAG
Organism: Protopterus annectens; assembly: GCF_019279795.1. Taxonomy (NCBI): domain Eukaryota; kingdom Metazoa; phylum Chordata; order Ceratodontiformes; family Protopteridae; genus Protopterus; species Protopterus annectens. Next base: position 835,374,960 of record NC_056741.1, read on the forward strand.
TCAGCAGAGCATTTTTTTACTGAGCAGTTTCCCTCATCTCCACTGTGGTGCAACGTTGGAGTTAGTATATTTAAAGGGGTGCAGGTGTGGCTAGACCCCTTACAAAAAAATAATGTTTTTGTAGTTTTTTTGGTCCACTGTCTTTGATATTTAATTTTTAATAAATGGTGAACCAAAAAAAAAAGATCATCGACAGCTCATAGTTAAACCTTTGGGAGGGTCTTCTGCAGTAGGTGCTGTTACCTGGTTTAAAGTGAGAAAAACCTGATGACATTTGTGGATCATTCATACCTTATCATGGGCATCTGATACCAGCATAACAAAGCATATGACTAGTTATAGTCCTTTCTTTCAAGGGACGACTAATTTAAAAGCTGTGCTGTAAGCATTCTCTCATCAAGTGTTGCATATAAGAATACATTGGGATCAGTTTCATAGAGTGCTGTCACAATTTAAGGGAAATAGTAGTCTATATAGAGATCAGACCATTCCCCTTTGTCTGTGACTGTGTTATCTCAGAATTAGTATATGTAAGCAGCAGGGAGTATGGGACTTCACTGCAAAAACAAATACTTTTTAGATATTTGCAAGCTTTAGCTAACAGGTTGAAGTATGGTATCTCAACCTATTGGCTTGCTTGAGTCCGTCTTATTGACAGCTTAAACTCAGCCAAGATGTCGTTGATGGATTGGCTACTGAAGTACTATTCTCCTTCCCCAAATGTACACCTTGGAGTGAAATTTTCAAGAGTAATACAAAAACAAAGAAAGACATTCCTAAATGTTCACCATTGAATCAAGATTAGTAAGACTGCAGAATGATCCTGTGGTGGGGGTGGGGTGGGGGGTGGGGGGCATAGTAAACAACATGCTAAAGGTATAACGATTGCTATTGGCAACTTAATGTTATGCTGAGGGATATTGCTGGTAAAAGAAATATGTAGCAATATCCCTGAATAAAATATGACTGCACTGGTATGCGTTGTTTAGTTCTGCAGACAGTAAGTTCTAGAGCTGCAAGCCAAATTCATAAACGTGTTTATTGTTTTATACATAGTTTTAAATACACGTAGACATGTTCTACTAGTTTTTTAAAGGGCATGTTGCAGGCTCTACTGAATTTTTATGGACTGGATAAAGGTGGAATAGAGATTAAAATGAACATGATACTTTTTCTGTTGAAAGACTGTTGAATATGGGGCCAACAACTGTACATTGGAACTTGGGAAGTATTTTGGTAAAACCAAATGTGCAGGGCAAATACTAAATGTTTGGAAAAGAAGTTTAACACCGTTTTATTTTATTTTAATGAGGTCTCTTATTTTCTTCACTGTTATATCTGTAGTCCTACTTATTTTAGAATGCCTACTTAAATATACTAAGTCATGTTCTTCCAACACATCCACTACAGCAATCCAGTCTGGAATCACAATTTCCCCAGTGCAACTCAGTTCTCCTTTTAGCTTGAAATGTCATCAGCAGCCCAGCTTTAACATTTATACCATCCATGCCCATTCCTCTGACCTTATTAACCCAGTATCATATCCCCCCAAAAAACATAAATCTCTTAGAGCCCTTAAGATTTCATACCAGTCTTTCTGTTTCTACTTGGCTGCATTGATATAGAAAGTAATCCTGGACTGTTCACTTATTTCACTTACTTCCTGGATTCACTCCTGCACATACAGCACATCGGGCAATGAGTGTCCTTTGGCACTCATTGTTTCTGTAGCAGGTAAGGGTTTTACCGGATTGGGTTGCTAGCCCAAGGCCCAACCCACCTCAGAGGGTGCACCACATGCTTGCATGCACACACTCACACATAGGGCCAATTTACTGTCCAATCCACTTACTGCATGTCTTTGGAATGTGGTAGGAAACCGGGACACCTGGAGGAAACCCACACGAATGTAGGGAGGACATGCAAGCTCCACACAGAAGGCACCCCAGCCAAGAATTGAAAAGAGAACCTCTTGCTGTGAGGTGACAACGCTGACCACTACTTCACTGCGCTGTCCATTTCACTTACTTAACCAGATCTAACCTTCATGACCACATCTTAAGCCGTTATCTTTTGGATTCAGACAGCTTAAGAAATAAAATTAGCACAACTAGATTCTTAGCTATCCAAGCATTCTCCTGATGATGCAGCTTTGACAGAATCCTTGGTTAAACAATTTTCTTGGACTATCACCACTTATTTCATGGTTACCAGTACCTGTTTAATGCCAGACAATTTTAGCTTCTCAGTGTTGGGACCAAAACAGTTGTCGAGACATCCTAACAGACAACCCAGTGTAAATGCTGTGACAGTAATGGGATCACTTAACTCCGTATTCGCAACCCCCTCGTACCTCATTTAAGGAGACACTACCTAACTAAAGAAGTCCCTCACTAATTAACTAATAGCAATTATTGATGTTTTCATGCTCATTTAATGTCCATAACATCTGTCTAATGGATCTCCACTACACAAGTCCACTTATGTACTAGCAGCAGCAGATGAAAAAGCAATTTAGTAAACCATCTTCACATGGAAGGCTTTATCTCAGAAGGTACAAAATACTGACAGGTTGCTCGTCAGAAAGTATACCTGGTTGTTAAATGTAAAGGCATGTATCTAAGGTATTCAGGACACATCATTTCCAAAAATATTGGCTACTCATTCAAACTATTTAACAGCTTAAAATCTGTTGGACCTATAGCTATATTAACGCACATTTGAATATACTCTCATGCTGTGACAATACTTTCACATTTTTAAACCTATTACTTACTATAAAATACAGTATATTATACCACTGGATAAGCTAAATTCTACTTTGTTTATACATTTCATTATGTAAGCTGTTTCATTCCTGGTCATGGCTGAAAGTGGTCTTGAGACCAGTTCACTTATCAAATTAAGAAATAAAATGAAATTAAATGAATGAATTACTTGCTTTGCATTCTTGGATGCAGGCTTTGATTTAGATGTAAAAATGTTGTGTTTTTTATCTCTTCATTAATTATTGTATACATTGATTATTTCAGATACTGTAAATATTTGTTACTTTCAGGTAGCGATTAGCATCAGTTGCTTTTGGATCAGTGCTTCACCCTAATAAGCAAGTAAAAGTAAAAAGTTCATTGTGGCTTCATCTGTAAACGGGGACATTAGATGATCTAAAAGTCTTTGTCTGTTGCATGTTCAATGTGCATAGAGCAGTCCACGAAAAGCAGTGTTCCTTATGTTTCTACTAGTAAAACACAAAAGATGTAACTGAAAGCGATAAGAGCAAGCTGCAGTTAATTGAAGAAACTGTTTAATGTAAGCGCTTTCGGCTCGGTCACTACCAAGCCTTCATCAGACAAAACAGTTTACTCTAGTCAGTTAGAATTTAAATAATTAACTTAATTATCATTCAATTAATGCTTAAAAGAGCAATACCAAAAACCACATATACACAATATAAGCAACAATTTTAAACATTAAAATATGTGATTAAACTATCAATCTAAAAAGACAAAATTGATAATGTGTGAAAGAAAAGATATAAAAATATATATGAATGTCACAATCCTATACAAATACATAATAACATAAAATGCATAATGTGGAATGCTACCAGTATTGAATATTAACCTACTACATAATTTTAAATAATTATTTTATCTATTCAAAGATAATCATTTTAAAACACATTTAATGGACAAAGTTTCATTTAAGCCTGGAAATGAATGGGCATTTGTGATGATCTGCCATTTCAGTTTGTCTAAGTCTAGCTTTAACTGCCAGGGACCTCCTCTGATGTCCAAGGATCTTTGTTGCAAAATAATAAATTTAAAAGAATGAGCTGGGTATTGGGTAATATGTTTCGCAACAGCGTTATTAGGATTTCCTTTGTTAATAGCATAACAATGTTCGTACACTCGCTGCCTAAACTTCCTTTCCATCTTACCTATGTAAAACGCATTACAGAATTGACATAATGCTGCATATATGACTATTTTACTGTCACAGTTAAACTTGGATTTAAGAAAATATTTTTTACCATTAATGTTACAAACGTTACTAACTAACATATGCTTGCACTGTGAACAACAGCCACATTTAAACATACCTTTAATATTTGAGTGTGTTAAACAAATGTCATGCTTTTTTTCTAATATATTTTTTAAATTCAAACCTCTCCTATAAGTTAGCTTAGGTTTATTTCCTAAAACTTCTAAAAGTTGTTCGTTACTTTTAATTAAGGTCCAATTCTTAAATAGCATATCCTTAATGAAATTAGAGTGAAGAGAATAAGTGTGCAAAAAGCTTGTGTAATGTAAGCTTTTATTTTGAAATTTAGAGGAACCTAAATTAGATTCCATCAAATTATTATGGCCAGAATTGTCTTCAAGCAAAGCTTCGTTCTCCACATTATGTTCGGACTGTTGGTCAGGACGTAATAGTGGTGTGAAAAAACCAGATGCTCTTTTGTGTTCTACTTCCAACTTGAAGTTTCCTACCTACAGGAATGCATTAATAAGAATGTTGTACCGAAAGGTCTCCGACAATGGAGATACCCAGCAGGTTTGATTGCTGGGTCAACTTTTCACTCGGAACTACTGCAATTATTCGATCGACAAGCTTTCGAATTTTTAAAAGCCTTAATTAACTTTTATAACTCTGAAATTGCAACTTTCAAATCAGAGTTGGAGACCTTAGATCAAATTATTAAAAATCATGTTGATTTCAGTCGGTATAAATTCGAATATTGCCGTATTTACAGCAGTATTGATACTGCTATGGATAAGTCCTTACATATTAAAAAACGGAAGTTAGCAAGAGACATTTCAGCTTATGCTAATAAGCAAGCATACCCAGATCCACCAACAATAAAGGGTAATAACGACAAAGACATTTTTGATAATGATGTGGGAACTAATGACAATGCTAATATTAACAACATCCCCCCCACCAATGATGAACAAATGCAAGGAGACACACTTCGCCGTAGTGAAAGACTCAATAACCAAAACAACAGGTATAATAGAAGAACAAATGACCAATCTAATCAGGGTTTTCAACCCAGGGTCAACACTCGTTCCAACAACAAGAGGAAGAATACGAACGCACCAACAACGCGGAACACCAGGAGGCAACCCAAGAGATAGTCAACAGGAATGATGGTTCATCATCCTGTTTAAAAATCCATATTTCATCGAAAGGTGACTTTAAAGTCTTCAACTATTCTTCTTTAATAGTTGAGGACATGGTAAACTTTCTATCTAAAGGATTGACTTTCGTACCCACAAAGACTATGAACATTGCGAATACCATTATTGATTTAAAGTTATACATCCGCAAGCTTAATTTAAATATCTTGATGGGCAATAATTCTCCTATTACTGATATTTTAAAAGTCTCTAGTGTTACAATCCTCCCCTTCACCCTGATTTACTTACTTTTGAGAGAATATGCGAATTAGATTTAAGAAACATCAACTGTGTTCATGCTAATAAATCTAACAACAACTATACAGAAGAAGAATTAGATCTAATATCCTTGCTAAAGAACTATGATGTCAGAGTTATGAAACCTGACAAAGGTGGGGGTCTTGTTTTTATGGATCAGTGGTTATATAATGAGAAAATTGAAGCCCAACTTAATACAGATGCCTATAGTCAAGTTTCTCGGAATGAGATTAATGGGGCGTATAACAAAATTAAACAAACTATTGAAGATTTGTTTATTGAATCATCTATTGATATTAATGTGTATCATTTTTTATCAATGACGGCCCCTTCCATCCCGGCAATTTTTGGCACTCCAAAAATCCAGAAGTCTTTAGTTGAACCACCTTTTAGAATAATTGTAGATGGATGAGGTTCAATTACTTATGGTTGTGCCAAATTTGTTGATAATATTCTTAAACCTTTTTTGGATACAGAACCACAAATATGTAAAGATTTGTGGTCTTTTTTACAACATATTAACAAATTGAAGTATAACCCGAACAGCATATTTCTAACAATAGATGTCAAAAATCTTTATACGGTTATCCCACATGACTTAGGCATCGAATGGACCTCTGAATTTCTCTTAGCTAAAAAAGCAGATTATAACAGCATTTACTTAGTGACCACCTTATTAGACCTTATTCTAACTAACAATTACATGACTTTCAATAATAAATTCTTTTGGCAAAAATCAGGTGTTGCTATGGGTTCTCCTTGTGGTGGCAGTTTTGCCAACATGGTAATGGCCCATTGGGAGCACACCTGCTTATACCAGATTCCCCTCTTTCAGAACAATATCTCTTGGTACACTAGGTACCAAGATGATATGTTCTGTTTATGGGATGGCGATTTAGCAGATATTCCAACCTTTATTGATCTCATATCAAGTACCACTTCTTTTCTAGAATTTACTTATGAGATAGGAGTCGACTCCATTAATTTTCTTGACATTTCTCTAGAAAAGGACAAAGTTAAACAGGCTTTCAAAAGCAACATTTTTAGAAAACCTACTTATTTGAATGCCTTTTTGCACTACACTAGTTGTCATCCCTTCCATCAGAAGCGTGCTGTAATAAAGGGTCAAATGGTAAGAGCAGCACGCATGATTTCTGACAACCTAGATTTTGAAAGTGAGTGCAATCTGCTGCAAAATATGTTTTTGAATAGGGGTTACCCTTCTCATATAATAACAACTATTAGGTTGGAAGTAGAACACAAAAGAGCATCTGTTTTTTTCACACCACTATTACGTCCTGACCAACAGTCCGAACATAATGTGGAGAACGAAGCTTTGCTTGAAGACAATTCTGGCCATAATAATTTGATGGAATCTAATTTAGGTTCCTCTAAATTTCAAAATAAAAGCTTACATTACACAAGCTTTTTGCACACTTATTCTCTTCACTCTAATTTCATTAAGGATATGCTATTTAAGAATTGGACCTTAATTAAAAGTAACGAACAACTTTTAGAAGTTTTAGGAAATAAACCTAAGCTAACTTATAGGAGAGGTTTGAATTTAAAAAATATATTAGAAAAAAAGCATGACATTTGTTTAACACACTCAAATATTAAAGGTATGTTTAAATGTGGCTGTTGTTCACAGTGCAAGCATATGTTAGTTAGTAACGTTTGTAACATTAATGGTAAAAAATATTTTCTTAAATCCAAGTTTAACTGTGACAGTAAAATAGTCATATATGCAGCATTATGTCAATTCTGTAATGCGTTTTACATAGGTAAGACGGAAAGGAAGTTTAGGCAGCGAGTGTACGAACATTGTTATGCTATTAACAAAGGAAATCCTAATAACGCTGTTGCGAAACATATTACCCAATACCCAGCTCATTCTTTTAAATTTATTATTTTGCAACAAAGATCCTTGGACATCAGAGGAGGTCCCTGGCAGTTAAAGCTAGACTTAGACGAACTGAAATGGCAGATCATCACAAATGCCCATTCATTTCCAGGCTTAAATGAAACTTTGTCCATTAAATGTGTTTTAAAATTATTATCTTTGAATAGATAAAATAATTATTTAAAATTATATGGTAGGTTAATATTCAATACTGGTAGCATTCCACATTATGCATTTTATGTTATTATGTATTTGTATAGGATTGTGACATTCATATATATTTTTATATCTTTTCTTTCACACATTATCAATTTTGTCTTTTTAGATTGATAGTTTAATCACATATTTTAATGTTTAAAATTGTTGCTTATATTATGTATATGTGTTTTTTGGTATTGCTCTTTTAAGCATTAATTGAATGATAATTAAGTTAATTATTTAAATTCTAACTGACTAGAGTAAACTGTTTTTGTCTGATGAAGGCTTGGTAGTGACCGAGCCGAAAGCACTTACATTAAACAGTTTCTTCAATTAACTGCAGCTTGCTCTTATCGCTTTCAGTTACATCTTTTGTGTTTTACTAATAGAAATTTTCGTGAGTGTTCCTTATGTTAGTCTTTATCGAATATTGCTGTAATATCTGTAGTTGACAAAAGTTGCAGGATGTTCTTGTAAAACTTCTCAGTTATTTCTGAGAAAAGGGGTTCTTGTGTTTCAAGAAAATGTGTTGCAGGAAATAGTGAGGCATTTTCTGTTTTGTTTCATGGTCACTTGCGCAGCATGCACAGAACTGGGCAATGACTGTATGGAATATTGTTCCCAGTATCGCTGAGTGGAAACAGCCCAGACACTGCATTTTGTAGGTCAGTTAAACTGGTCTTGGTTGTACTGCGGTTTAATTTCGGTGCATTTTAGTGAAATTCATTTAGAATGCGGATCAGTGAAATGTATCCTCTTAACAGTAAAAATGTTTCTTTAAACTGAGTTTTGTCTCTCTGATTCTTGTACTGCTGTTATCAGTGGTATACTTCAATCAGTAGTTAGAAAATTACATTTTGGATGTAAAACCTCATGTTCTTGCTCCCTTCCACCCCAGCTTGCATTTAAAATGCATCTACCTCTCACAGTGTTGCCACTTGATACATAGGGAGGAAACTCTGCCTGTCACCCAGCTGAATGAGGATTGAGTAGTGATGGGGTCCTGGAGGAACTGGCTGGGCAGGGCAGGAGTCAGCAGTTTACACTGGTTAACCAATGCCAGGGAAGAGGAAGGCAACAAGTCTTGGTGCTGTACTACCCCCACCCCTCCCTGAAGGTTGTCACAACAGAGGGTGTGTGCTCACCAAGCAGGAAGCAATGTAGCTGGAATCAAATGTACACTGTGTGTATGTATGTTCTGAAGGCATGTATTTTGTTCATGCCTTTCAGCTACCACTCAGTATGAGAAGATTAAGGCATACAGCAATTGTTCCATATCATTGCCCGAATTATATGTCTCCCCTGGAGACTCTTGCTCCCTGTGTGCACCACAAAAAATGAATAGATGGGAGACACTCTTGTCTTTTGGTATATGCAGCACAGAATGAGCAGTAAAGGAGGGGAAATAATCTATGGTCATTAGACAAAATAGGTCAGAATAAGCAACTAAAATGTTGCATCCCACAGACTGAATAACATGTATGTGTCATTTTCATCTTTTAAATCTACAGCTATGCAAGAGTGATGTTTTTAGATGAGTAATGCTATCTCTAAGCAAATTGCATGCATATATATTCTGTGCATTACTTTGGAGGCTGTGGACGTATTCTGGCCTCAGAAAGTCACAATGCTCCTTAGAGGTGCTCAAAAATAAAAATTAATAAATTAAAAGCTATTAATTTCAAGACAAAGTATGCCTTACAGCGCCCTTATTAGATACCCAGTGTTTAAACTCTTGGTGATTTGGAAAATGAGAAGACTTCCTCATGTAAATGATGATGGGTAACTGAGTGAGTAGTGAAAGAGCCAGCTTTTTTTTTTTTTTGTGCTTTTTACCCCCGTTGCATGTCGAACATCTCCTGCCTTTTGGAAAATCATCCCATTCATTACCATCACTGGCAGGAGTTGACTGGGAAAATACATAATTCAGACAGCCAGCAGGGGTGATTTGAGTTTTTTCTTGTATGCCCTTATGTCCCTGCATGTGCCCAGCTAAAAAGAGGAAGGGGGCCATGCAATGGGCTGTTCATGTGTGCAGCTTCACCCCCTAACTCTAAAGCATGGAAAGTGGTTTCTCCAATCTCCATCAGGGAAACTGCACTTCCTGGTGTACTGCTCATGTGCACAGTCTCTCCCTCCACTTCACCCAGGAGAGGCTGTTAGCCCATGCCCCTGCACTCCTCACACTATCTAGTTCCTCCATGGCTGATGTTGTTAATTGAACCCCAGCACCTAAGTCATTGTCGGGGCTCCATCCGATGTGCCACACAACCAGGCATAGCCTTGTTGACTCACAGTCCTGCCACCTTTTTATTAGCTGTCTGCCAAACTCTGACAGCAATGTGACTACCAGGAATGCCTCCAGATGAAGTTAGTGTCTCACAAATGTTATGTTAATGGAGACATAATTCCCCCCAGCATTCAGGTCTTCAGTATTCACATGGTGTGGATGATCTCAGTTTTAGTGTTTATTTCTCATTGTATGTAGTGAATGAATGAAACAAAACTACTGTTGCCTGATGTTCTTCGTGTTTCACTGTTGCAGTCATTACAATTGGGTTATCCTGCTGGCAGGCTACCCTCAGTCGACCTGAATTCCAAAGTCTAGGTCCGGCATCGGTTGCTATCGCCTCTTCCCTGACGTCAGTGCGCCAGGGGTATAAAAGATGCAGTCGACGCCAATTTCTTCAGTCTTTCTTGCTGCGCGGTGCCTGAAGCAAAAGCAGTTCGCAAGTGCCGGTCAGCCGACTCCTAAGATTTTCGTGTTCGAATTTCAGATCTGAAGTCTTCACTAAAAGCTAAGTACCTCATTGGGGAAACTTTTTTCTTGCTCCAGACCGATGTCAGAAAAAGTTAATAATTATATTTCTTATGGGAAGCAAATACCTCATAAGGACTTTCATTCTTACTGTATTCCTTGCCAAGGACCTGACCACGACATTGCTAGTTGTAGGTTTTGTGCTAGATTTAATCAACGCACTATTAAGCATTGGTACAATTTTGCATTTCACTATTTTGGCAGAAGATTTAACTATACAATGTCATCGGATAGCCATCCGACTACCGGAATTCACACAAAATGCAGAGAAAAGGACAGGCATCCGAGGTCCAAAACCAACGACGAGGCTTCTTCTAAGCCAGTCGCTGGTTCGTCGGTTCTCATTGAGATGCCTTTGCAGCCCCTGACGACCGCTACTTTAGACTCGAAGGCTGCTACCGACACCCACGTGGAGTCGCCCAGGCCGCTGGAAGCTCAAGGCATTGGACCTTCGGAAACTATTCCCTCAGATGTGTCCGGAGTCGCTGAGCAGGCATCGTCTTCTGAGAGTGTTTTCAGACCTACTCAATTATATGTTAAAATGACTTCAGCTTCAAAGGCAAAGACTAAAGAACCTTTAAAGACAAAGAAACAAATACAACAGTCTCATGGACAGGCCTCCATGCCTAAAAAACAGATGCTCAAAAAGACAGAAGGCCTAATTACTTTGATCAGGGGTTCCAATCCCCCTCCTGATAAGAAGCCTAGACAAGACACAGAATATGAATCTTCAGATCAGGTTTCCATTTCATCTGATTCCTCTTCTGATCAGGAATACTCTCTTCCTCCCTATGAGGATTCTGATGCTGAAAAATCTATCCCTTCAGCCTCTCCTTCTGAGGATTATTCTTTTGGGGAAACTTTACATACCATGAGGGAACGTTTCCACTGGGAGAGCCAAGATTATTCAGAATCTAAGAAAAGGCTCAGAGACTTCCTTTTACTTCCACAACACAGGCCCCTAGCTATTCCACCCATGTTAGACATTGTAGATGATGTATTTTCAGAATCCAATCTGACCCCTGACTCCTTACCTCCAGCTCCTGTTAAGCCGAACAGGTACTACAGGGTTCCTGACTCTCATAAATTCCTTTTCAAAAATCCTGCTGCTGACCCAGAAACTATCTCTCAGGGTCCCAAAGTGGTCAAGGCTTCCACTGCAAAAAAACTCTACTCCCTCTGACAGGGATTCCAGGGCACTGGACAGATGGGGAAAAAAGATTTACACTTCTGCTATCTTGGCTATAAGGGCTTTAAATTGTCAATTTCATGTGCTCAAATATCAGCAATATATTATGTCACTGCTTAAACAGAAAATGTTGATAAATTTGAATGTGCAGAAAACAAAGAAATGCAGGATTTATTGCATGTAGCTGAACAAGTTGGAAAGAATACTTTGCAATTTGGTTTTGGTTCTCTGGAGGCCTCCTGCAGGGCCGCAGTTACGGGTTCTGTCATAAGGAGGCATGCTTGGTTAAAGGAACAAAATCTACCTGATCATGTTAAAGCAAAATTATTAGATGTTCCATTACAGCATGATGCTTTGTTTGGTGTTAAAGCAGAAGAAGTCTTAAAGAAAATGGAGGACAAAGCTAAATCTATGCAAACAGTCAAGGATTTCTTACAGGTACAGCCACCAAGATTTAGCAGGCACTGGCCTACAAAGAATTGGTCTTTTCCAGTGTCAGACAGGCCACAAAGGGGCAGATACAAATGCCCTAGAAGCAGATCCCAGCCCCAAGGTTCGTACAGGTCTAAACAATGGGGTGCTTCTACCTCCAAAACTGGAGAAGACAAATCACAGCCATACAGGAAACAGTTCCAATGACTTCCCCCTGCTTGCGCCAAGCATTTATCTTCTGGCAGCACCTTTAGGGGGAAAACTAGCACTTTTCTCTCAAAACTGGCACATAATAACCCAGGACAAATGGGTCTTAAACATAGTGTCACAAGGCTACAAGTTTCACTTCCATACCCTGCCAAGGGCAAACAGTTGGCCAGACCTGCCAAAACATCAATGGGCAGAGGCACAAAAACAAGTGTCATCCCTCATGGACATGAGGGCCATTCAACAAGTACCAGTGCAAGAGCAGGGACAAGGATTCTATTCAAGACTGGTCTTGGTACCCAGAAAGGACAAAGCCTGGAGACCAATACTGGACCTATCTATTCTAAACACATATCTGGATATTCCAAAATTCAAAATGTTGACTCTACAGCAGCTTCTGCCCATGTTGGGCAAGAAGGCTTGGCTTGTGACTTTAGATCTAAAAGAGGCATACCTGCATGTCCCAATCAGACAAACATGCAGAAGATACCTCAGATTCAAAGCTGGCTCAATGCACTACCAATTCTCTGCACTGCCCTTTGCCTTATCTACTGCGCCCAGGGTCTTCACAAAGTGCCTGGCACCAGTAATTGCATACTGCAGACAAAGAGGAATACAAATATATCCTTACTTGGACGACTGCCTCATTCAAGCAGAGAACAAGGACGTTCTACTACAGCATCTGGTGTTTGTAAAGAGATTACTACCATGTCTAGGGTACACAGTCAACGAACAGAAATAAAAACTAGTACACTCTCAAGAGATAATGTTCCTGGGTGCAAGCTTAAATACAACTGCCCAGATGGCTTATCTCACGCCAGACAAACAAAGGCAACTGACTACCTATTTCAAATTGTTGGCAACAAAGGCCCAGTTATCTGCAAGAAAAATTCTGCAGGCTTTGGGCTTCATGGCATCCTGCATTCTACTAATTCCATATGCAAGACTGCATATGAGGAAGCTTCAATGGTACCTAAAAAGTGTTTGGACTCAACATTGCCACAGCCTGGAAACAATAGTTACTCTCATTCCCTGCCTGCAACAGGAGTTTCAATGGTGGGCGAAGGCCTGTCACCAGAACAAGGGACAGCCATTCACTCTACCCCCAGCTACACAGACATTAACAACGGATGCTTCGGATTATGCCTGGGGAGCCCACATGGCAGGAAGATGTATTCAAGGCACATGGTCCAAAAACGAAATGCATCTGCATATCAATCAAAAAGAGATGCTAGCTGTTCAAAATGCCCTGACAGCCTTCAAGGACCTACTTCATCCGGGACAACTACTGATAAAAACAGACAATACCACTGTCATGTGGTATATAAACAAGCAGGGAGGCACTCATTCTTACCCCCTTTGCAGACTAGCCATGACTTTGTGGGACACAGCATTGACTTGCCAAGTACATCTGCAGGCACAATTCCTGCCAGGAAAGACAAATACTCTGGCAGATGAACTAAGCAGAAACCTCATGGATCCCCACGAGTGGAAACTGGATCCACAAGTCTTCAGCATGGTAACAAGGAAATGGGGATGTCCGGACATAGATCTATTTGCCGCACCTCACAACTACCAACTAAAGAGATTCTGCACAAGGACTTATCACAGACAAGCATGGAAATTGGTTGCCCTATCTTTCAGCTGGAAAAACTTAACAGTATATGCCTTTCCTCCTCTGCCTCTCCTCCCCAAGGTACTCCTAAAGGTCAGACAGGAGAAGCCAAAAATGATACTGATTGCCGCAGACTGGCCACGCCAGGACTGGTATCCATTCCTAAGGAACTTGGCTCAATGCCCAGCCTGGACCTTACCTCAAGTGCCTCATCTGCTGTCCCAGCAGAACAATCATATCCTGCACAGCCAACTCAAGACCTTAAATCTGGCAGCATGGCGGATAATGTAGTCATACAAAATGCACCTCTCACTAAAGCAGTGATGGATGTCATTTTGGAGGCTAGGAGGCCTAGTACTAGAAAATCCTATGCTGGAAAATGGAAGAGATTCTGTGTTTGGAACCAGGCACAAGGAATTGACACAGCTGTACCAAATATTCCTCAGATTTTGCAATACTTGTCTGAGATGTTGGACAAAGGCCTATCCTTTTCATCTATAAAAATTCATGCCTCTGCCATTTTGGCTCATTACAATACAGTCACCAATCTTTTCTCATCCTTTATTAAGGCAGTACCTCAGAGGGTTCAAAAATGTAAGGCCTCCAAAGAGATCACCAATACCTGCATGGGACCTCAATTATATCTTGGAAAAACTCACTCTGTCTCCTTTTGAGCCAGCCGCTACAGCTGATATAAAGTTTTTATCTTGGAAAATAGCTCTGCTCCTAGCAATAACTTCTGCAAGCAAGTCTCAGAGCTACAGGCACTCATGGCTGTGGAATCTTTTATCATTTTTTGTCCAGACAGGGTTTCTCTGAGGACAAACCCAACATTTATGCCTAAGGTAGTGTCCAGTGTGGCCCTTAACCAAACTATTCATCTGCCTACCTTTTATCCAAACCCACAGAATAAGGGGGAGAGAATTCTGCATTCTTTGGACATACACAGACAGCTACACTTCTCTTTGAACAGAACCAAAGCTTTCAGAAAGACGGAGCAATTACTAGTGGCATATGCTGCAGGATCACAAGGAAAGGCTATCTCAAAGCAGACTATTTCAAAGTGGATAGGCCACTGCATTCATTTCTGCTATTCACAACATGACAAGCCAGTACCTAAGGGCATTAGGCCACATTCAACCAGAGCAGCAGCCACTTCAGCGACCTTCCTCAGGGGAGTACCAACCAAAGACATTTTAGAGGCTGCTACTTGGAGTTCAGTGCACACCTTCACAAAGCACTATCGCTTACCACTCTACTCTAAATCCAGGGCAGGCTTTGCCACTGCAGTTCTGCAGGGCCTAATAGCCGCTCCTAATGCTATTTAGCTCCACCTCCCAACCTTAGCTTTGGGATTCAACCCAATTGTAATGACTGCAACAGTGAAACACGATGAACATAGTACAGTTGTGTACACTTACCATAAATGTAGATGTTCCGGTGTATTCACTGTTGCAGTCCAGTTACCCACCACCCCCCTTATCTTTGCTGCAACTTATCTGTACTTCTCTATTCTATACAACCTATGTGGTGTATTTGCTTGTAGATGAAGGCAAAATATATACTTTGGTGCATGCATGTTTTATTGACATATTTTTAGCTTACCCTTTTGGGGGCACCTGACACCTGGGGCAAGAAAAACTGAAGAAAATGACGTCAGCTGCATCTTTTATACCCCTGGTGCACTGACATCAGGGAAGAGGCGACAGCAACCGACGCCGGACCTAGACTTTGGAATTCAGGCTGACTGAGGTTAGCCTGCCAGCAGGATAACCCAATTGTAATGACTGCAACAGTGAATACACTCGAACATCTACATTTATGGTAAGCGTACACAACTGTACTTTTTAGAAACAGCACTGTATAATAGTAATGATAATGCTGTTTTGATGGCTTTTACTGAATTTTTATAACCGCTTTATTTATAATATACATCAGCACACGATAATGAGATAATTCTGTCATCTTGAGGTCATTATCTATTTAAAATTCTACTCTTCTCATTCAAGACATTTAATAAATTATATTTTATTAAAGGAAGGAATTTAACTCTTTTTATTTTTATTAAATGAAGGAATTTAACTTTTTTATTTTAACAGCTAGTATATAAAGTAGTTAGTGGATTGCTTGTAATTTAATGTCACATTGCTAATTCTTATCCTTCTCATATTTATAGCAGAATCCCCTGGTATGGGCTGTTAATCTAGCGTTTGGGATTTTGGCGTTGTTTCATCTAGCATACCTTGGCTGCCTCTTTGATGTTGACGCAGATGATTCTGTGGAGGAACAGGTATGGCGTTTTACAAATGCTGTTTTATCTTGCAATTTACTTAACTGCATTACTGGGTTTTTTAGCCTTCCAGATTCTTTTCCACTGTAAGTCTCTGAAGCATCAGACTTTCTGAGGTAAAACTATATTGAGAAGTGGACTCTCCAGTAAACAAAGTAGATACAGTGAGAATACTTTGATGGAAGTTGCGTATTTAATACACAGTGTTTTCAGAACAGCTCAATGATTCGTATTGCGATTAGAAGTGCTGTTAATTCTCTTTATAATCATTTTTCTTAATTGTATTTACTCTATATTTTACCCCGTGCAAACCTTTACTCCTTCCTTAAAGTATTCTTCTTCTGTTTTTGGTTGCTCCCGTTAGGGGTCACCACAGTGGATCATCTCTTTCCATTTCTTCCTGTCCTCTGCATCTTGCTCTGTCACACCAACCACCTGCATGTCCTCTCTCACCATATCCATAAACCTTATCTTAGGCCTTCCTCTTTTTCCTCTTACCTGGCAGCTTCATCCTTAGCATCTTTTTCCCAATATACTCTGCATCCCTCCTCAGCACATGTCCAGACCAATGTAATCTTGCCTCTCTGGCTTTGTCTCCAAACCTTCCAACCTGGGCTGACCCTCTAATATACTTATTCCTGATCCTATCGACCCTCGTCACACTCAGTGCAAATCTTAACATCTTTAACTCTGCCACGTCCAGCTCTGACTCCTGCCTTTTTGTCAATGCCACTGTCTCCAACCCATATAACATAGCTAGTCTCACTACCCTGTTGTAGACCTTCCCTTTCACTCTTACTGGTACTCATCTGTCACAAATCACTCCTGACACTTTTCTCCACCCACTCCATCCTGCTTGTACTCTCTTCTTCACCTCTCTTCCACACTCACCACTCTGAACTGTTGATCCCAAGTATTTAAATGCTTCCACCTTCACCACCTTTACTCCCTGCATCCTCACCATTCCTCTATCCTCCCTCTTATTCACACACATATAGTCTATCTTAGTCCTGCTGACCTTCATTCCTCTTCTCTCTAGAGCATATCTCCACCTCTCCAGGGTCTCCTCCACCTGTTCCCTACTCTCACTACAGATCACAATGTCATCTGCAAACATCAAAGTCCATGGGGACTCCTGTCTGATCTCATCTGTCAACCTGTCCTTCACCATTACAAATAAGAATGGGCTCAGAGCTGATCCTTAATGTAATCCTACCTGCACCTTAAATGCATCTGTTACTCCCACCGCAGACCTCACCACTGTCACACTACCCTCGTACATATCCTGTACCACTCTTACATACTTCTCTGACACTCCCGACTTCCTCATACAATACCACAACTCCACTCTAGGCACCCTGTCATATGCTTTCTCTAAGTCCACAAACAAAGACACAATGCAACTCCTTCTGACCTTCTCTGTACTTCTCCATCAGCACTCGCTGAGCAAACATCGCATCTGTAATACTCTTTCCTGTCATGAAACCATACTGCTGATCACTAATCATCACCTCCCTTCTTAAGCTTTCACTACGCTTTCCCATAACTTCAGGCTGTGACTGATCAGTTTAATCCCTCTGTAATTACTACAGCTCTGCACATCACCCTTATTCTTAAAAATTGGTACCAAAACACTTTTTCTCCATTCCTCAGGCATCCTCTTGTTTTCCAAGATTTCATTAAACAATCTAGTTAAAAACTCCACTGCCATTTCACCTAAACACCTCCATGCTTCCACAGGTATGTCATCTGGATCAACAGCCTTTCCATTCTTCATCCTCTTCATAGCTATCATTACTTCCTCCTTGCTAATCCACTGCACGTCATGATTCATTATCCCCACATCATCCAACCTTCTCTCCCTCTCATTCTCTTCATTCATCAGCCCCTCAAAGTACTCTTTCCATCTGCTCAACACACTCTCCTCGCTTGTGAGTACGTTTCCCTCATTATCCTTTATCACCCTTACCTGCTGCACATCTTTACTAGCTCGGTCCCTCTGTCTAGCTAATCGTTACAGGTCCTTTTCTCCCTCCTTAGTGTCCAACCTTTCATACAACTCTTCATATGCCCTTATCCTTAGCCTTCATCACCTCTCTCTTTTCCATGCATCTCATCTCCTTATACTCCTGTCTACTTTCTTCATCTGTCTGACAATCCCACTTTTTCTTCGCCAACTTCTTTCTCTGTATACTCTCCTGCACTTCCTCATTCCACCACCAGGTCTTCTTGTCCTCCTTCCTCTTTCCAGATGTCACACCAAGCAACTTTCTAGCCATCTCCCTTACTAGCTCTACTGTAGTTACCCAGCTATTTGGTAACTCTTCACTGCCACCCAGTGCCTGTCTTAACTCTTCCCTGAACTCCACCTCACAATTACCCTTTTTCATTTTCCACCATTTGATCCTTGGTGCTGCCCTCACACTCCTCCTCCTCCTCTTCTTCATCACCATTGTCATCCTACAAACCACCATCCCATGCTGCCTTAACTACACTTTCCCCTGCCACCACTTTACAGTCTCCAATCTCCTTCAGACTGGCCCTTCTACATAAGATATAATCCACCTGTGTGCATCTTCCTCCACTCTTGTATGTCATCCTATGCTCCTCCCTCTTGTTAAAATATGTATTCACCACAGCCATGTCCATCCTTCTCGCAAAATCCACTGCCATCTGACCTTCTGCATTCCTTTGCTTAACACCATACCTACCCATCACTTCCTCATCCCCTCTGTTCCCTTCACCAACATGCCCATTGAAATCTGCTCCAATCACCACTCTTTCACCCTTGGGTACAGTCATCACCACTTCATCCAACTCACTCCAAAATTTTTCTTTCTCATCCATCGCACACCCAACTTGTGGAGCATATGCACTAACAACATTCATCATTACACCATCAATTTCCAGCTTCATAAACATTACTCTATCCGGCACTCTTTTCACCTCCAAAACACTCTTAGCAAACTGTTCATACAGGATAACCCCTATGCCATTTTGTTCATACAGGATAACCCCTATGCCATTTCCCCTACCATCCACACCATGATAAAACAATATGAACCCACCTCCGATACACCTAGCCTTGCTACCACTCCATCTGGTCTCTTGCACACACAATATACCAACCTTCCTTCTGTCCATCATATCAGTTAGCTTTCTCCCTATACCAATCATACTGCCAGCATTCAAAGTTCTGGCCCTCACTACCACAGTCCTAGCCTTTACCTGCCTTTGGGCATGCCTTCCCCCTCTTCTCCTCCTTCGGCCAACAGTAGCCCAATTTCCGCCAGCACCTGTTGGCCAACAGTACTGTTGGCAGTCATTGTTAACCTGGGCCTTGACCGATCCAGTATGTATATCTGTACTGTTGTCTGCATGTATGATTTGGCAAAATTTTATGCCAGATGCCCTTCCTGATGCAACCCTTCCCATTTATCCGGGATTGGGACTGTCACAACGAAATGCACTGGCTTGTGCATACCCAGTGGCTGGGTAAAGTATTCAGCTGTCAAATTAATTTCTCATTTCCTCTCAGTTCCTTAGTGACACACACACACACACACACACACACACACACTTTCAGCTGCAGTCTCATTGCTTGCATCATTTTGTCTTGTTTCAGTTGTGGGTATAGGTTAGTGCTCGTGTGATGTTATCAGGGACATCAGAACTGCCTGCATCTTATGTAATATCTGCCCGTCTAAAGTACCTTTTTTAATTCTAGTATAATATACTTAAAACTCTTGCATTTCAAGTAGTGAAAACAACTGCATTAAATAGTAATATGTAACTTATTTTTATTAGCAACCAAGAACTTTGTTTTCTTGGCTAATCGTAAAAGTGAAGCCCTTGCTACATTTTAATGTGTGTCGATTCTTGCTGTTTGAATAACTAATTTTGTGGGTTAGCATACATCTTGGAAGTTTGAGTAAATTTATATTCCTTTTCTTTAATTCATACCCCTTGACCTAATTGTACAGACGAATGGGCTTTACTTATTTACACAACCTCAGCATGTTTAACAGTTACAGTTACAAATGCATTTTCCACTTGAAATTCTTGTTTTCATGGCCCAGGTACAGAAGTTTAAAGTCTGTGATCCCACCTTTGTTACATATATTTTTTTTCACAGATTAACATCTCTTTATAGTTAATATTCTGTCTGGCAGTTCCTTGATATCTAATTCTGTAGAATTCCAGTATTTTGTTCAGCATGGAATCGAGGAGAAACTCTAGCACCGAGAGACCAGTTTGGCAATTCTGCTACGATCTTTTTCAACAGTTTTCTAATGAGTCAACAAGGGCAGCTGAAAGAGAATACTTTTCTCCTCATGTTTTGTCCTGAGGAAATTGCTGATTTTTTATAACATACATCCACATTTTTGCTCATGATCTACACTGGTAACTTTTAAGTAAATAACAAGGCTGTTTATTACTTTTGTTTGCTGGAGAGCAATGTATTATATGCCTTCCCTTCATCCATTGTATGGAACAGCAAGCTGTTCTTCATGTGGAGATTATTTAATCCGGGATTTTATTGTGATTTGAAAAAAAGCCATAGAAAAGAGTTAAGAGATGTTCCTTGACTTACTTTTCATATTCTTGCCAATTTATTTATAATATAAAAACAACCAAACAGTATGAGAGTTCAAATGATGGTACATGTGATACTGCTATAATTTATAACTAAAGGCACATAACACTAAATCTGATGTACCATGAATTAACTTTACCACAATGGTGACAGCATATAGTTATTAGTAAATATTACTTGAAATGTGTACCTGAGACAATTTTCACAAAGATTTTTATTTCTCAAGCAATGTAGTATTTTATAAGAAACTTATTTTTTTCTCATTTCTTCCTGCCTGTAGTGCACATGGTACCAAATTAAGATAAATTCCACCTGAGGCACTAGGAAGCCTTCCACTCTATTGGTGTATTTTTAAAGCGGAAATGGTTCTCCATCTGGTCTGAGGGGAATTCTGTGCTGCCTCATTTGGTCACTTTGCAGGTCATTCCAAAGTATCCCAGATGACTGTACTTTGTATGTCTTTTGCTTCATGGTCAAGCTACATGTCTGTGTGGCATTTCTGCCTGTTATGGGTTTGTAGAAGTCAGAAGTATCACCTAGGACTATTTACTCAAACAGTTCCTTAAAGGGTTTTTACATGTCTGCCCACTTCTGAAGAAAATACCTCCTCAATGGGATGTGAATTTCATGATCAACAGACTTGCCATTCTACCTTTGAGCCTGTTGGTTCATTGGCTCTGGAGTTAGTGTCTTGGAAGACACTTCTTGGTGACCATCACCTTTGTTTGCAGGATATTATGGTTTCAGGATCCTAAATGCTAATCCTAAAGGATAACCAGTCTCAGTAGAAGACCTTAGATGTTATTAACTCAGATCATCTCCAGAAATTGTTTATCCCTGTACCAGTCCATCCATCTTCCTACTTTGTTTTCTTTCTGAGGGAATTCAGTGCATTCACTGCTGCACTTTTACTTTTTATGTATTTGCTACCACTCTACAGATAGGAAGGGTTACTTGTGAGTGCTACTCATGGCTGTTCTCCACACTGATTGTCACTCACTTAACAAGAGGTGAAAGTGTTATGACATGAGTTCAAAAGCCATGAAGCAGAATTATTTTTGTCATTGTAATTGTGAGTAGCTAAATGTGTAACCTCCTGTGCTCAGAAAGGAGAGAAAGAGTATGCCCATGTTTCATTTAGACCAGATAAGGTGCTTCCCCTTGAGAGAGAGCCTTCACCCAGGAATTACTGTTTGTACCATGACATCAGGAGTCATACTTGATTTGGTATTACAAAATTAGGCCTGCTGACCTTTTGACATTTGCTTTTTGGTCTTCCTGTAGCTGTAGCTTTGGCTTTTGGGAGTTGGTTATAACATATGGAATTCTTCCCAACAGTTAACCAACTGCAGAGGTGTCCTGGCATCTAATGTAATGGCATTCTCCATATCAATTAATTTGTTGGGGAGAGATCTGTGTGGGTGGATGTTTATCATTCGTCTCCTATCCATGGACATCCTTTTCATCTAGCAGCTGTGACCTTATCTGTAAATCAGAAAATATGTATTTATATATTCTGTTTATGCTGTTGTCCTCAGTTTCTATTTCCTAAGTTGCCCAGTGCTAGACCCAGTCTCCTAGCCTGATGTGCGATTCCATGGCATGAAGTGGCAGGAGACATGATTATGTCTTACTGCAGGAATGGAAGAAGAAAAATAGCCAAGCAGGAAGTCTGGTGTTAACTTACTGTGGAGGTCTTTCTTAAAGCTCAACTAATTTTCTGAGGGTTTACATTTTTTTTACTTGTTTGTGGCGAAGGTCATCATTTAGAATGAAAACTTGATGACAGGAAAACAAAAGCCTATATTACAAGCTAGTTAGATCATTCATTCTATTCTTGTGGACTGTATCATGGCTGAAACAAAAGTCTGCAAAGGTCATTCTGCTTACCCGTGTACTGATTAAGTAAAGGTAATATACTAAAGTGCATTATATTGCTATATTAGGGGAAGGTTTTGCTTTCCTCTACAAGTCCATACAATTGGTGAGACAGGTAGCAATATACTCATTTTGTATAGCCTTTGACTACTTCATGTTAATGTGCTTTACAGTCAGGACTTGCATTAGATTATAAGACAAGTGTCCCATGCACTTTCATTGCATTAGATTATAAGACAAGTGTCCCGTGCACTTTCATTGCATTAGATTATAAGACAAGTGTCCCGTGCACTTTCATTGCATTAGATTATAAGACAAGTGTCCCGTGCACTTTCATTGCATTAGATTATAAGACAAGTGTCCGTGCACTTTCATTGCATTAGATTATAAGACAAGTGTCCGTGCACTTTCATTGCATTAGATTATAAGACAAGTGTCCCGTGCACTTTCATTGCATTAGATTATAAGACAAGTGTCCCGTGCACTTTCATTGCATTAGATTATAAGACAAGTGTCCCGTGCACTTTCATTGCATTAGATTATAAGACAAGTGTCCCGTGCACTTTCATTGCATTAGATTATAAGACAAGTGTCCCGTGCACTTTCATTGTTTGAAATGCTGTATCTGTAGTAGTGCCATGCCTTTTCCATCTTCTTCATATCCTTTCACCTGTATCATAGTCTTCAATACTTGACTGTCTCTATGGATTTAGTCTCTGCCACTCATTCCAGAAATCTTTTCCTTGAGTCCACAACCCTATCATTGAAAAAAGTACCGTCAGAGATCCAGGGAGTACCTACAATCTGCTGCTTTTGTCTTCCGCCTCTGTTCCTTCCTGCTGAAAATGACCACTCCACATACTTGTATACACCAGTATGATGAATTCCTTGTCTTTTTTGGTTTCAGGTGAGAAGAGCTTTAACTCCTGTAACTTCTAGTCATATTTATTATTCACCTAGAGACTGACAGGTATACCGTTAAAATGTTTTTTTTTTCTGTTTAAAATGCTGTTTGTTTTTGCTGATGACCTGCTGTTAAAAAAAACGACTGAGACCTTTTCTTCTTCTGTTTCAGGGTTATGGAATGTCCCATACTATTGCTAAGTGGTCTGAACTAAACTGGGCCAGCCACTGGGTGACCTTTGGCTGCTGGGTTTTCTACCGCCTTATTCGTTGATTGGACTCTACAGCTTTGTCCAGTGATTGTGGGGAAAAATGTGTGGATACATTTATTTGTAAAGGGTGGTGAGAGGCCTGGTATGCACTCTAGAAATGATCTCTCCTCCTTTCTGTTTTTGTACTCTTTTAGAGGTGAACATAAAATACTAAACTGTCCACACACAAGCTGCTGGGTTTTGCAGGACAGGACCATTATTCTCCACTGGAAACTATTACTGTTACATAATGATCAGGCATTTTAAGTGGAAGTCAAAAAAATGGAACTCTGTGTACCTGTAACGTGTAATGTGTGCTCCAGAAAAAAAAAAAAACTCCTTCATCTGAATTTAGTAGTATTTTTGTGATTCTAGTACTTGTTTGTTATGATTTATTTTATTTGGAGTAAATGATTTTGGTTAATAAAAGAAAACAAGACATTCATATTACTGTTTACTGAAGCTGCAAGCATTATGAGGCTATGTTAGGTGTTGTTATACACTCCCAGCATGTGATTATGAATGCTAACTGACCTGCTTCATGGCTGTCCTCAGATGTCCACGCAGGCCCATCTTTAGGAGTATCACTGAGGAAGTAAAAAGAAGCTGGAGAAATTAGTGTTGCCTGTCAGCATATCATAGCATTTCATTGAAGCCCTAAAAATTATCAACCAAATCTGGAGGGTGAAGTATATTTGGAAAAAATTGTCAAGTGCAGACTGATGTCTGTTATGTCTGTAAACTTCTCTGTTTTTTTTTTTTTAATCTTCTGATATTGTACTGTGCTTGACTGATAATCCCAGCTACCATTTTTAGGTAGCTCTTTCAATTGCTATCTTGGCCGGGGCTTCTTACAGTGGGGGAGTGCTCTTGTCTCCCATTGTTGTGGGGTTCTTAGCAGTCATAGGTCAGTGATGCTGTCATTTAAGCTGTCAAGGGTTTGCCCCCTTTTGTCCTCTTCACTTAGAGTTGTGGAGAAATGTACTTACATTAGCAAATCAAATTCATGTTTCCTCATGCTTCCTCAAGATACTTGACACTTACCAATCACCAATCACCTAGTTAACATCAATGTTGTAGCAGTCAGTCAGGAGTAGATTACTTGTTAGCTAGGCCCTCAACACTAACCCTTTTCCCAGGAAAAAGAGCAGCATTCCAGTTGCTTGATCCTCTCTTGGTTTTGGGCCCCTATTCAGTCTTTGTTCGTCTGTGACCCCTGTGCACATTACTACTGCTGTAATGGCTGAGTGACAGTTTTAAACTTAAGGTGGTAAGCAGAAAGGTAATAGAGGCATGCAGGAGAAATGCTGAATATAAAAAAAGAAATTAAAATTTTGCTGATGACAGGATTTCTCCATGATAAGGTACTGAACCTTGATATCAGTTCATCTTTAGGAAGAAGAAAAATGAAAGACAGATAACTGCATTATCATTGGTCAGATCTGATCCTTTCCCTGGGCTCTTTAATTTCACTGACATGGGATTGCTAATGATTCATTCTTTAAAATAAGTACAAGAAACTTGGTATTTATGTATTGCCTTCTGTCTATATGTGTAACTATGAAAGTGAAGAGATCTCATACCCACAGTTTGATGGGTATATTTGAGCTGTAGAAAAATGTGTTACAGTGGCATTTTACGTATTAAAGATAACTGATTACTGTTTTTATTCATACAAAATTGCAGCATTGAGTTTGTCTCCCAGTTTCTGATGCCTGGTATTGTTTAAAAAGAAAGTTGTATTTGTATTTGATGGTCTGATTATCATTTACAGCCAGAACAGAAAAAAGTGAAATGGCAAACATAATAGAAAAAAAGAAAAGATGTTGTGGTTCTTTCCAGCAACCTTATGAATTGTAATTTTTCTTCCAGTATTTTAAAAGTCCTGCGTTTAAATAAAAAAACCTTTCCATGATTGTTGCATTTCAAAATTGCTGTTGCACCTGGTTATTAATTTTGAATAATTTTTGTGCATTAAAAATGAAAATATACCTATAGACAATGACACATAAAATTAATATTTCTTTTATACCTGAGCAGGGTCTGGTGCATAATTGTTTTAAGTTTAGTAATTACACATGCTTCAGTCTGATAGTGTAACTCTTCAATTTCTTATTTGTAGACTTTGGGAAAAAACTTAAGGACAGACAGAGGGAGGACAAATGGTGATGGCGACGACTGGACAACTACCTAGGCATGGGGTGTAGTGCACAAGAAGGGAAACACCATGACTGGGGGATTAGGGTGGGGTAAGACTCCCTGCCAAGCTGCACATCAGTGACAGCAGCAAACCCACCAGAAGTTAGTTATCTCTGTGACTGCCATTATGGCTGTGATCAGCTACTGGTGGCCATATGGTCAGGGCCATGAAACTGCGCGACTCTGCAAGTTGCCCAAGCATGCACTCCAGGGTGCCAGTCTGGATGTCCAGCTGCTGGTCTACCACAGTCCATGCCAGACTGTCCACCTGTAATTGGGTGCCCCAACAGTGCCCCCTTGTGCCATTTCCCAATGAGGAACCTATGCCCCTCACTGGAGAATTTGCACAAGAGGCCATCAGTAAGCTCTCCAAGTCACCTCCCACAGGATGACCTTTGTCATCCTGCAGAGAGACTGGGGATTGCTACGAATGCAGCAGGTGGTGGGTGACCACTGCTGCACTACATCCCACTCCGCAGCTGTCACTGCAGAAAACGATCAGTATAAATGGAGAGAAATAAAACAACAGATGAATAATAAAATTAAGAAGATTATACTGATAATGGAGATAAAGATGATGGGGACAAACAATGATCAGTAAGCTGTGCAACACCTTTGAACAGCAGAATCTGGAAGGAGAAAAATGCAGTCAGCAGAGCAATGGTAAAATACATGCTATAAAAGGGCCGGGGGCACTGGCACACCTGTGGAAGGACAAGAAGATAACCAGGTAGGATATGTTAGAACATACCTTGTCATTGCTCTGTATGACAGTGGCACAATGTATGACTTTTAGTCTGTGTGTGTGTCTGTGTGTGTCTGTGTCTGTGTACGTGTGTGTGCTTGCATGCATGCTCGCATGTGTATATGTGCAGTGGACAATGAAGCAAGGCAGAAATGACAACAATGTATAAATGAATTGCAGAACCCTGTGTTGGTATAATACAGTATGTGGAAAAAAGCTGGGATGTTTGGCACAGGGTGGTATTATATCACATATAACATGCCTCAGAATATCATCCAGAATGAACAAGGGACCTACAATCCTTGTGCTAGTGCTCCTTTACAAATGTAAAAGCAAGTGCAGTGGTATACATCACTCAGAGTTGCACGGTATGCCAAATGTAACCGGCACAGTGATGGGCAGTGGAATCCGCACTAATTGAATACCACATGTCATGCAGACAAGGGCAGTGCACAGCACCTGCATGTTGATCACATAGGTATGAGGAACTGGATGATACAAACTGCAAAAGTACACTTTTGTAGATATACACCCTTAACTGCCTTGTTACACCCAAGGTCAGTGCATTGTAGAACAAGGTGTCACTATCAGGAATAACTTGTCTTAGCAATGCCAGGAGCACACCTACACATGCATTTATTAGTTATGTGAGACATAATGCAAATAAAAACTATATGTAATCATTACATTATTTAGCAACATTGCAAACTTCTATAGGGCTATGCTAAATAGGTGAAGCAGATGTACACTGGTATGACAGCAGTACAATATACCTACCTTGACACCTGGATAGTCTTGCTTGACTTCTCTGGAAGGTGAGTTTGTTTTCTTAAGTGTCATCAGGTGTTGAAATATGCAAAAAAAAAAAAAAAAGCACAGTATTCCTGTGGGCATCACTAGCTACTTCTAGGTGTACAATGAGGCCTAATTTGGTAACGCTGATCTGCAATGGAGTCATATTTATTTATTTATTTATTTTTTAATTTCTCCAAATCTTTTGGGTTTCTAATGCCACAATAGGAATGGACCCCATTACCTAGTCAAAGTATGAGTAAAGTTCATGAAATTAATATTCTTTCAATCTTTGATGTTAGGCAGAAGTGTTCTTGGCAGCACCTGCAATGTGCCCAGTAATTCATACGGAGTTACATGTATTGGTAACATATCTAAGTAAGATTGTGACTTATTTTTTATAAGACCTATTGTTCATACTACTATGGAACTGCCTGGATATCCCTCTTCCACACTGCCCTCATTTCAGCCTGCAAATCCTGGTATTTTAAGACTTTGTGTCGCTGTATGTAAGACACTGTAGTTTAGCAATTTCAGTGATCAGTGCTAATTTTGTCTTATTTTCACGGACTTCTATATTTGTTTTTCTTGCATCTATTTTTTGAACTGTTGGTAATGGATGATCCCATGTGAAATAAACTTCATCATTTTCTATAATGCTCTGTGGTTTGTTTTCAATGTTTTTCAACTACTTCATTATTATAACGTTTGCACAATCCTCAAGTATATCACAACCAGCAACAAGATGTGCGACTGTTTGCAATTATATTCAACAAAACCTGCATTTGTGTGTTTCTCCCACATGTTCTATGGACTTTGTAAAGTAACTAACATGTACATAGTCCACTGTCTTGGGCTGCCAGTATTAACCTTTTGTTTTTTGGTTTAAATTCACCTGTCCTTAACCATTCCTATGTTTGACCATGATCAACATGAGGTTATTCCAAGAGTTTTCTGTACTTGCAACTATATTTATGCATTTTCTACATTCCTTGACTTCTCATCTGATCCTTCACTTTATATTCTTTCTTTTGTTTTTTAGGCACATTCACTTGCTGCCTGATCTTTTTCTATTTCTGGTTTGATTTCCATTCCTGCTTAACACTGATGTACTTCTGCTAAACTAAACAGGGAAATCATCTTAGACTTCCTCTCCTCATGTTTTAAAACTTTCACTATGTTTGGATCTTTTGAGGTCAGCAGATATGTATGCAGTCCTACAATTGCAGACCTATACATGTAATCAGTTTCAAGGAAGCCCTGATCTCCTTCGGAATGGGGAATATATCATTTTCGTATACATTAATTTTTATATATCATTTGATAAGCATGAAGCATCCTTCTTATTTTCCTGTCCAACTGATCCAACACCTTTTGGGGCCAGACAGTCACTCTAAAACTGTAAGTTAGGACAAGAACAGCAAATTGGCTTACAGCTTGGACTTTGATCCTAGATGTCAGTGCTGTTTTCATTATTAATTTTAGTCTTCCAAAATATTCCTTAGCAAGTTTTATTCAAATTTGTTCACATTTTATTGTTGATCCTTCATCAGTTCCCAAGTATTTATACGCTCTATCTTGCTCAAGTTCTGTTATAATATATTCCTGCCCAGGCTGATGTTTTCTTGGTGCTGCAGCTTTCCTTTAAAGGTTGCTTTTGCACATTTTTCAAAACCAAATGACATTCGTATATCATCTGAAAAAGTTTTGACTACTTGCAGTTGTGCTTTCAGTTCCTCATCAGATGAACTATGAGTTTTAAATCATCCACAAATAGAGGATGAGTCATCCTTACTAGAAAATGGAAATCAAAATCTAAACCAACTATATTTAAAGTAGTGAATATAGCAACATAGATAAAAGGAATGGAACTGAAATCTTTAGAATAGGATAGGAGCAAAGTAAATAGGAAAAAAATAGGAATTGTGGAAACAATACATACAGGGGAGGAATGAGGTTTAAAAGAAGGCAGGACTTAAATGAGCTATGTAATGTTTGACTGAAAATGGTTGGGTAGATTGTAAGTGATGTAGAATGTTTGCAGCTGTGAGTGTGTCAGTATGGTTTGTGATGTAAAATGCTTGCAACTAGGATTGTGTCAGTGTGGTTTGTTTTCATTTATATAAATGCATGATCCCTTGTATCATAAATGATGGTTTGATAAAGATGTTTCTTGTTTAAAAAGGCAGGAATTGAATAATTTACGTAATGTTGCTTAGATTATATGATATATAGCAATATATGTGAAGTATAATGTTTGTTAATGTTAATTTTATACAGTTTGATTACTTTTGTATAAATGTAAATTTTACTGTCACAAGCGCTAGTTCAATAAAGGTGTTTAAAAAAAAAAAAAGAAGATGAGAATTCTTTACACTTTGGGTCATGGCTACAATTTGGCTCCTAGAAAACAGCAGTCTCTTAAGTAAACATCTTAATGGATTAATGGCAAGACAAAAGGGCAGCAGTGACAGAGATTCTTTCTGAAATATCCCCCTTTGAATGTTTATCCCTGGAATAATAATGTGCCCTTTATCATGGCTTAACTGCAAAGTGGTTTGCCACTGTTTCACTGTCACAGTAGTGTAATCGATCAGTGTAGGGGTGTATCTTATCCATTTTTGAGCACTCTTTTATCCATGAATGTGGGATACTGTCACATTCTTGTTTGTAGTCTGTCCATGACATACTTAGATTCTTATCCTTTTTACAGTTCTCCATTATAACTTTATTTAACAACAAATGATTCTTTCTTCCATATGACTTTCTTTTGTTACCCTTTTGTTCTATTGCCATGATTGAGTTTTCTAAATGACTAAACTCGGTCAGCATCAATTCCAGTGTATAGTTTATATGTCGTCAGAAGACAAGTTATTGGTCTATAGCCTGCAGGTTCATGTGTGCATATAAATAGTTTTTACTCTTGGCTAAATCTTCATGTAAACATATTAATACTTTTAGCCAGAAGTTAGGTACTGCATCTGGGCCTGTGGTATTCTAAGTAGGAGTTGTTCTTAACTTTGTTTCCATCTCTCTGGCCTTTACTTCATCCCATTTCATATCCTGTACATTTGAATTTCTTATTCTTTCTTTTACTACTTCTATTCATTCAGCATCTTTTTATTACAGAGGATCTTCATAGATATTTCTCCAAAATGTATATTTTGTACTTTTCCTTTATATTTATCTACATATCGTCTGCCTTTTTCTGCCTGTGCTGATATTTTTAGGTTATTATTTGTGATAGTGCACGATAGATCCTGGTCTGTTTTGGTACTGCACATTGCTTTTATTACTTCTATCTTGCAGTATTTTTGTTGATCTGTTTGTTCTTCTATACTCTTCGAACAGTGATATTTCTTGTCTTAATTGCTTTATAGCTTTATCTAGTCAATACTTCCATATTGGCATTTGAATTCTTCCTTTTCTTTCCCTCATTAACCTCTATTTTTGTGGTAAGACTTTATCTGTTATTAATTTAGCTGCACAGTAATATATCTCATTTACTTCTGTTATATCAAATTAATTTCTGTGAGTAGTTTTGATTACTGTGTTCATTTGTTTTATCAGACTTATAACATTTTGGATCTTATTGACTTTCTGAATCTATTTCTTTCATTGATCTTAATACATCTATACAACTCTGTTAGATCAAGCAACTCTTCCCTTAGATCTTTTTCTTCTAAACTAAGGGCATATTCTTTGTTCTCCATTTCATGAAAACATTCTACAGAAAGTTCCAAAACATCTTTCTGTGACATATTCTGTTTAGCTGCATCTTACATAATCTGTTGTTCTTTCCTATGGGAACTCAGTGGCCTATTTATTTACATTTGTTAACCAGGTAATGTCCGACTGAGCAAGTAGCCCATTTTCAGTGGAGACCCAGGGAGAAAAGCTCCAGTACAGAAACAGTTTAGCTATAAAAACAAAATAGTCATGACACAAATATTAACAACAACAATGCAAATAAATTTACTGAAGGAACAAATAGTTGTGAAAACGTAGTATAACATAATACAGACATATTGATAGCTGGAATAATCAAAAAATGTATCCGAAATAAAATCTGATCAAAAACATGGGATATAACCACTAGCTGCTTAAAGGTGCAGACAAGAGGTGCACTAGAAGCGAGTTGTGAAGAACAGGAGAAAGAAATTAGCCAGATGAAATACAGGAGCAGAGCCAGGTGCTATTGAGATAGTCTTTTAGGCTTTTTTAAATGAAGAAATGGGATTGTTTTGGATATGCTGAGGAACAGCTTTCTAGCCCTTAGCTATTTTCTTGGAACAGAGGCGAGTCACCATGATAGTTTTGAGAGTGGGTAACTTTTAGCATTAGTCTGTTGGAAGACCTAAGGGATCTGCAGTTAAAGTTGGGTTGGATCAGGCTTGAAAGCGTACGGCACATACTGGGGTTGTGTATGATTTTGCGGGCAAAGGAAGTTGGTTTAGTGTTAACAGGTTGGGAAGTTCTAGCCAGCTGAGTTGCTGAAGAGTGAAGCATTGATGAGTATTATGGGGATGATTGACTGCAAACTTAGCATTTTATTATATAGCAGGACTCGAGATTATTAAGGTCAGTCTTACGTAGGGTGGTGAAAATATTTGAGCAGTAGAGGAGGATAGACAGTGAGATCTAGCTTGGCTAGTCTAGCTTGCTGAGTAAGGTATGGTTTGGCCCTATAGAGAGCGCCAAGTTTGGTATGCGCCTTTTTGATTGCTAGGGAGATATGTTTATCAAATTTTAGTTTGTCATCTCTTGTTACTCCTAGGAGCTTGGTCTGATTAGTGGGTTCAATTTTGTTCCATTAGAGGAGAAAATAGAGGTATTGAGCTGAGCTTGGGTGATTTGTTTGAGAAAATCATTAACTCAGTCTTGTTTGGGTTTCGGATGAGTTGATGGATGAAGAGGTAATTTTCAGTGTCCTGGAAAGATTTTTGCATTTTGTGTTTAAGTTCTTGGGGGGGCTAAGCAGATAAGAGTGGAATCATTGGCATATTGGATAATAGTGGCAAGTTTGGTGGCAGAAATTAGGTTGTTGGTAAGTATGACAAAGAGGAGGGGTCCAAGTATGGATTCTTGGGGTACACCAGTGGATACTGGTAGTAGTGGGGAGAGTTTGTTCTCCCATGCTGATAGTTTGTTAGATAGCTGTGAAACCATGTTAGGAATGACAAATTGAGATTGTATGATGCACATTTGCAGTTGGTGGGATATGGTGTCAAAGGCTTTTGACATATCCAAGAAAATTGCTGAGGCGAGGTGTCCTTCATTTTTGAGGTGATGGATAGTATCAGTTAAGGTTATTAGTGCTGAGTTTGTACTATGTTTATTTCTGAAGCTGTGCTGTGAGCTGGATAGTAGTTTGTTAGAGGGGAGGTGATTCAGGAGCTGTTGGTGTATATATTTTTCTAGGCTTTTTGATATGGGAAAGAGGATGGCTATTAGTTGACAGTTTGAGATATCTCTACAGGGGTCACCCTTGTGAAGGGGAATGATGTGAGAAATTTGCCAGAGATGAGGTGCATACTGTTCAGAGAAAGAGTGATTGATTAGGATGGATATCGCATAGGCTATGGAAGGAGTAGCTACTTTTAGGAATTTGTTGGGTTTTAGTTTACTTAGGAGTCTTTTTTATGTAAGTAGTTTGAATGGTTTTAAAGAAGAAGGCAATTGTGTTCTCAGTGGTAGGGGAGGGGACTGTGAATGGTAGGATTTGTTTACTAAGAGGGAGATGATAGTGTTAATAAAGTACAAGTTGAACTGTGAGGCTAAGGGCTCAGAGGTATTGAAAGTGGAGGGGGGCAGGGATGGTTTTTTTTCCAGGGTTAAGGAGGTAGTTAATATTTTGCCAGAAGTTTTGTGGGTTGAGGAGGTGCTTTTCTTGGCAGGTTTGAAAGTATCGATGGAGATTTTTTTCTTAACTTGGTTTCTTAATTGCTTATATAAAGTGAAGTCAGTTTTGTCTTTGATGGTATGATATAGCGACCAGGACTAGGAGCTATCACTCTACAACATTGACTGTAAATGTAATTATGATCTGTCACTGGTACATGTGGGGGTGAATGACCTTAAGCACTCTATCCAAAGGGATAGACAAAAGGCTGTGATTGATGTTGATATGGTTCTGTTCAAGGCAGGAAAGACTGGTTTTGAGTGGTATTCTGCCATTACCCAGAATGATGCCAAAATTCTAAGACAAGATAATTGGCTTAAGTGATTGACTGTATAGCTGATGCTATTTTTACGGTGATACAGTAGGTATCCGTTTGGGATGACATGGCTGAGTAGCCTTTCTGCTTTGCCAAGGATGATCTGAGTCTCTCTTACCATGTTTTTTTTTGCATTTTGGTTAAACCTTTTACTGTCCTTATAGTACTTATTTTAGTCAGAGTCCATCTGGTGGACATTCCAGCCTAGTACAGTCTAATCTTTAGAATGTGTTAGGATAGTTCTGCTCAGTGCCAGGAAATATAGCAAACGTATGCATGAACTTGAGGCCCTCCTGCATGTTGAACACTTCATATATGTATAGCCACAGAGACATGAATTCAAAGAAATGAAAGTGCTCCCTTTATTCTTGGGGTTAGTGTCAGATCTATTCAGAATTACAGGAGAGCATCAGTATTTGTCAAGGATAGGTATATCATCACTTCATGACTGATTCTTCTGTACCTTACATTTTAACTCTCAGATATCCAAAATCACCCCTAAACAAGAATTGAATACCATTTCATAGATAACTATAGAACACTATGTCCCTTGACCACAATAGCTATTTTTTGTGGAGTTTTGCTCCCACAGCCTGCTGCTCATCAGCCACTTCCTCCCCATCAATGAAGAGAGGCCACCATTTAGGCAGACATTAGGGGTGGAATGAGGTACTCACTGTGTATGTTTAGTTCACAAGGGAAAGAAGCATGCACTGGGCTGCCCACATCTCACTTATGCAAGGGGCATTACCCGCAAGCAGCCTACTCCCTTTCTTGAGCACAGGTAATGGTTTTCCTGGTCTCCACTTAAGAAACTGCACCACCTTATGGGGCTCACCGAGCACCTGTACCTATCTCTCTCTACCCCCCAGAGAGGCAAGTAATCAATCTCCCTGCAGTCATCTCCCATGTTACATTTTGAGGCCTTTAACTGAATCCTAGTCAAGTAGTTCACAGTCAGGGATGCATTCCTGTGTGCCACAGAGCCAGGCACGATAGTCATCTTAATGCCGTAGCTAAAATCCCCATTAATCAAAAAACTTTTCCGCTCCGGGACTTCAATTATCTGACAATAAACTGGCTAATTTATACCACCAAAAGTCAACATACTCAGTTTCCTTGATGTTATAAATGCTAACTCCTCTTTATAAATAGTTAATCATACTACTAGAGGTCCAAATAACCTCAATCTTGTCCTCACAAATATGACCATTTCTTGTACATCTCCATATGCACCATCTTTCCTCATTAAATTAGAACACAAATCTGTGACCTCCTTTAAAACTGGAGCTACATCCTTTTTAAATACCTCTGCATTCAGGGACTTCTGAAAACCAAGCTTTTTCAAGTATGACTTGTACTTCATGACCTAAATAAGTTCTGCTGTAATCATCCTTCAATAGACTCTGTTGCTAAAGCTATTACTCCTGCCTCTGACTTCTACTCTGAATTAAATAGTTGCATTGATAAAGTAGTCCCCCTGTGCACAAAAGAAAATAAGAAATTTAGAAATGAGCCTCTATGATGGCATACCCATATAAATCAACTATATAACAAGAGAAATAAATTACTTAATGCATATAAGAGATCTTATTCTACCCACCTTAAAACCACCTTAAAAAATAGCAAAGTGCTTAAGGGTACCATTAACAGTATGAATCTATGTTTAGCATTTGATCATGGCTTCAGTATCCTTTTCCATACGTATTATATCCTGCTAAGGATTTAGCAGCTGGCCAGCTTCCAAAGCCTAAGGGCACCTTTCATTTGCCTATACCAGCTTGAGCAGAGCTAAAGAAAAATAAAAGTTTGAGCTCCATGCCTTACAAAGATTTCCTGCTGCTGAAGCGTGCTCCTCTTGTGACCTTTCATTGATCAGCAATTGTCTAACGCTTCTCCATTGCTGAGCAGATAAGTTCCCTTCAAGGAAAAAAAAATTACCACATCTTATTTTTTGACAGAAAATTATTTTTTTTGTTAAATTTATATTTTACAGCTAAGAAAAGGTGTTAATAGACTGCTACGTAACTTTTAGTTACTTTTTGCTATGAACATTATTTTTTACTTTTTTAGGAAAAAAGTTGTTTAAATTAAAACTTGTTTTTCCTTTTAAAATGCTTTTATTGTGTGTGTTTTTTTTTTTTTTTTTTTTTTTTTTTATGGAAACATTGACGTTTTTTAGTAGTTATCTGTTTCGCCCCCTACCAGTGACAGGCTTCCTTGAGATTCGGGCATCTTTTATAGCTTCACCATGGAATGACCTACTGTTTCCTTGGTTCTTCCTTTTTTCAGCCCCAAATGAAAAAAAAAATCTAAGCAGCTTTTCTCCCTTTACGGGCTACTGAATTACCTCAGCCACAGATGGGTGACTCTGCTGCACCCATTTCTGATTCCTTAAATTATTCATCTTTTTCCTTGGCTAGATTGAAGGTTGTTTACATCCTCTGTGGCTGTTGAAGTCCTCTTGGTAGGTAAGGCCAAACTGCTTTTGTCAATCTTTGATGAAGGAACAGAGAATGCCTCTCTGCTTGGTCAGATTGAGATGCTTATCTATAAGGAGGTTTTGCCTTTCAAAAGTAGGCCTGCTCTTTTAAGTAATTCCTGACAAAAAGAAGCAAAAAGTTAGACATTCATCTTCACCTGTCTCAGTTAGTTTGAACAGGGGTGATTACTGGACTTAGTTCAGGGTTTAGTTCAGGTACTTTACCCTACTAGTTCAGGTGTTACTGGTAAAAGAAAAAAATATTTTTCACTTTCTGAGGATGTCAAGGACATTGAGCAAGAAAATGATTTTGAGGCAACAATTTCAGTTTTTTCTTCTCAGGTTTCTGATTTTGATTCTAAGGAAATTTTCTTTTAAGAGCCCCTTGGAAGGATTTTATTTTTTTCTGAAATCATATCCAGAATGAATCATTTCTTTCAGTGGAAATATAATGATCTTCCACTTTTATTAAAGAAATATTATGATTTATTAGAGGCGGAATTTCCTGAAACTACGCCAGTTCTTCCAACTTTGGATGATATGTTTATTAAAGCCTGTTTGCCTGATAGCCAACCTGCTGCCTTCAAAAAGCCAAAAGTCCCTCAGTCTTGTAAGTTTTTATTTAGCAACCCCATATTAGACTCTGCAATGATTATCTTGGTAAATCCTGCTGCTGCTGAACAACTGTTAAATACTACTCCCCCCACCCTCAACAAGGATGTGAAAACCTTTAAAAGATTTGGGAAATAGTGTATTCTTCTGCAACATCTGTTTTTAGAATTCTTAATTGTCATGCCCACGTGTTAATTTTATGCCTGCTTCTTTTGAGAATGAGCACATTATAGCTTCTTTTCCCTTGAATAAATCATCGCTGTGTAATCATATTGCTTCTGAGGTGACTGTACACTCTGACGTGTGCTGATCATTCATCTGATGCCTCTTCCAGAACTACTATTACTGGAACTGTTATGAGAAGGTTGATTACTTGCATGCACAAAACTTTCCTGAGGATGTAAAAGCTGAAATTTTGAATCCTCCCTTAGATACAGAGTTTGTTTGGCGAATCTGCTGAAGAGGTCCTTAAAAAGTGTAATGAATTAGGAAAGTTGATTAAGGGTGTTTTTCAGATATTTCAGCCTTCCTTCTCCAAATTTGCCAAGAACTTCACAGCTAACTCTGCACCCTTCTATAAAAAGCAAAATATGCAGAGACAGCAAGCTGCAGGTAAAGAAGTAATGGCTGGGGGGGGGGGGGGGTTACAAAAAGAAAGGTTGAGCCCCAAGAAACAAGGACATTCTAACAAGTCTGAATGATTATTTGCAGAATGACCCCCACCTTTCCCACTCTGGCAAGTTTCTAATCCACTCTCATACACTGACTCTCCATTTCCTTCTTTAGGAACAGATAGTCTCAGACAAATGGGTGGTAAGAGTGATTCATCATGGGTACAGATGACAGTGGAAATCCCTTGCTCCTTTCCAGAAGATTCCTCCACATCTGCCAGATTAAACTTCTCCTTTCCCTCCTGTCATTCCGAATCTGCTAACTCATGGGGGGGATAGACGATGTCCTTTCCTTCTCAGGTAGGAGTAGGTTTTATTCAAGAATGTTTCTGGTACCAAAGAGGGAATCTTATGCTTCATGGATACCAGTCTTAGATCATTCCTTTCAAAACCATTTTGTGGAAGTTCCAACGTTAAAAGTTATTCCTTCACAACTTCCTACCTCTTTATTCCCATACAAGTTTTTAGTCATCCTATATTTAAACTGTTTATCATTACATTAAGAAGAATCATTACATTCCTATATCATCAGATTTTAAATGTTTCTTGAGCTTTTCTGTGCCTGGATCACAGTTTCAGTTCACTGCATTATCAGCTGGGTCATCCACAGTTCCAAGGGTATTCACAAAGTGTCTAGCTTGAGTGAAGGCTCACTGCAGACTGCAAGGTATTC
Source organism: Protopterus annectens (assembly GCF_019279795.1). Taxonomy (NCBI): domain Eukaryota; kingdom Metazoa; phylum Chordata; order Ceratodontiformes; family Protopteridae; genus Protopterus; species Protopterus annectens. Next base: position 835,413,074 of record NC_056741.1, read on the forward strand.
ACATTTTCCTTATTTAGAAGACTTGCTTATCTTTGCAGAGTCTGTTTTTCAGTGTCAGGAATCTCTCACTTGGGACAGAAAACAACTTCACAAACTGGGGTTTCAGGAGAACATTCAAAAGTCTTTGTTGACTTCTTCCCCATGATTGTTTTCCTGTGATGTCTCCTGTATACCTCAGTTTAAGGAGCTTTTCTTCCACAGGAGAAAAGTAGATCAATATCTTGATCTATTCTGAGTTTTTCTCCTCAGCTCATCAAGGGAATTTCTTAGGATTCTACAAATCATGACATCCATAATTCTCATGATTTCTACAGCCAAACTACATGGATCTAGGACTTTTGATCGAAAGATCAAAAGTCCAAATCCATTATCACCGAACACACTTTAGCGAAAGCGCTTTTCACTGAAAAAACACTTTCACTAAAGTGTGTTAAAATAAAAAAAAAAAAAAAATAGTAAATTAATGTTTATGCAGGGGGACAAGCCCTCTGCACCCCCCATGTGGGGGGCTATGCCCCCCACACCCCTCTACATTATTATTCTCACTCCGAGATCGCACTACAGTGGGGAAAAGGGAAAACTACTCTTAACCACAATGTAGTATGATCTCTGCAACAGTCACTCCCCCACAAGTCCCTCTACCTCCAGGTATACTTCCACGAAAGTGCTTCTTCGGTGAAAAGCACTTTCACGTAAGTATGCCTGGCCATTTCAGATTCGGTGAAACGTCCATTCGCGCATTAGTCCCAGACCCAACTACACATGAGATAAATTCAGTGATACCTAAAACTAAAATGGTCCCATCATCTACATCTCCTTGACATTTCAGATTCCTGTTTTGGGATTTGTGAAAAGGGAACTTCTTTGGGGGAAGACACCAGTTTTATCAGAATCCAGATGTCTCATTGTTCCTTTAAACTCCAGCACATTCTGTAACAACAGATGCTTCAGACTTTACTTGGGAGCAGTGTTTATGGGAGCAAAAATACATGGTCTTTAGAACAAAAAAGACAGACCAAAATACATAAACATAAAGTAAATGTTGGCAAAAATAAATGCCCTCAACTATATGTCACCTATGGATCCCAGGACCATTACAATTGGTTACAGACAAAAAACCCAGAAATGTGGTACATGAATAAACAGGTGGAATCAAATCTTACCTTCTGTGCAGACTACCTGTGGTGGCCTGGGATAGATCTTTTCAGTGTAATGTCACTATACAGGCATCTTGCATTCTGTCAGAGCAAAAGTTTGTGGCAGACAAGCTGAGAGGACCAGGACAGACACACAAATGGAAATCAAATCCAGTTGTAGGGAATATCTTAGATAGATCTATTTTACTCAATTTACAACAATCAGCTGCAGAAGTTCTGCTGTAGGATTTCATGCAGGGAAGCCAGGAGTACAGATTCATTCTCATTTCCTTATACGGTATGTTTCTGTATGCTTTTCTATCCTTTCCAGTGTTATAGAACAAATTAAATAATAAAGAATTTTATGTTTTTGATTCAGTCAAGAATGACGCTTTAGGATGTGGAAAGTACTTGTTTATTCCATAAACAAACGGTGCTGGGAGACTCCCTACCAAAATTTTTAGATTAGTCTCGAAGAAGAAGAAGAAAAAAAAAAAACACCTTCTATATCTTTTTTATTAGTTGCATGCATGCATAACTTTGATGTTACATTGCTTTTAACAACTGAATGCATTTTAAAATTCCCTCATCCCTTGTATTATTCGCTTAGAGCTTTACATGAACACTTTACAATCTACTGCCAATCATTAGCAGATCGGAGTTTCCGCTGTGGCGACCCCTAACCGGGAAAAGCCGAAAGACAACAACAACAAACTCTTGGTCTAAGCATTTGTCTTTTAACCTTGTAATATGTAGTGCCAGTGCACACTCACTCACAGACATCCTTGCAAATACTCGTACCACAACCTGTTAAGGCCAGAGAGTACTGTTAATTAATCTGGATTCCACAGATAACTGGCACAATTCTTTAACTTTTTGAAACTGGACTATTCAGCATAACATAACATCCCTTAATTCCTTCAGCACTTACTTGGCCTTATATTTTCTGTTACTAAACTATAATTTGCTAATAGGGAAAATGCAGTTGTAATGCACTTGAAATATAAAGCTGCTACTTATATGAAAATATACCTTGCAGAATCACACATCTATTTTTCAGTTTTCCTTTCACAGAAACATATTATAAACATTTAATTGACTCATTTGTGAAAAAACTACAAGTTAATATGTATTTTGTGAAGAATAAACATGAGACATATTTTTCCATAACAGTTTCCTCCCTTTAACATAGTGGCGTCCACAATTATATTTTAATTTTTCTTTGATAAAATATGTTTAGCATCATAATATTTATCATCTGCAGTGATGTGTTCATCATTAGTTACTTTTATGAATGGCATTTCACTTGTAGTTGAGATTAAGTGTTTTGTAATTACAGTCTTTAGAACAGAAAACATTAAAACAGTAATACTGATTATTGTAATGATACTTGTAATATACTGTTTTTTAAGTTACCAAATGTACTGCTCAACCATTTAAAAAGTGTCTACTGTTTAGCTCTACTGTCTCGATCTTTGGCTCTTTTCTCCATGAAACTGACCAACCTTTCTTGTTCATCATGATAGTCAATAATATAGGAACAATAATGACTTTCTATGAGGGCACATGACCCCCTTGTGGCTAGCATTATGTTGAGTATCAGTTGATTTTGTATGAATTGGAATTTTACTCTGACGGGCCTGAATTTTAGTAATTTCTCAGTTTGCCATCCTGACATGATGTGAAGTATGGTTTGCTACTTCCTGAAGAATTTGAGCAAGCATGGTGATTTCGAGCATTGGCCTTTGCACTCCATACCTGGGAGTAACGACTGAAAATACTTATTCTGCCCAGTGAATTTCCTATTTATTTCTCAGTCTGCCTGCTGGAGGGATTTTGAAATGGTGAATAGCAGGAGTAATATAGCCCACAAAACAACATCCAGACCAGTTTGTAGGCAACCAGGGGTAGGTACGATCATCACAAATGTAATAACAATCCTCTCTTATGCCCATGCCTCACCCTCAGTCATAGCTTTTTAAGTGTAGAGAGTTCAACACAGTTTTATGTCTAGTGTCATTGCATTTGCTGACTTTCACTGGTACAGTTCCATTTCTGTGATAGCATGTGTCTCCACGATTTGTGGTTGGAATCTGAAGAGACACAGCCTTTGAAAAGTCAGTCACATTATGCCAAGTTAAGTTAGTATTATTAAGTTCCTTTTCAAATGTCACTTGTGATGCAGGGATTGACATTAAAGGAATGCCTGGCTTAGAAAGATGAAGTATATGTGAACACATCCAACAGTCTGCCACATTTAAGTCCACAGCATATTGTCAAAGAACCAACAAGAAACTATTTTCTCTTGACCAGTTTGAAAGAGGGAACAGCAACAAAAACAAGACAGAAGTACCTGTTGTCACTGGATTCATTATGGACTGCTGTCAACATTGATTTTTTTTAAATCTTTCACTGAGACAGATGGTTTGTCCTGTGTCTTTTGATCTTCCTTTGCTGATAAAGATGATTCATCTGAGGCTTTTACATGGCAAGTCTTTTTACAATGCGATGTATGAATCCAAGTTGGTAGTCCTGCAGAGCGAACTGAAGTGAAGGTAGTGAGCAGGACTTGAAAAGGGCCTTTTCACTTCGGACTCGAATAGTTCTTTCTTTCTTTGGAAAGTTTTAACATCAGCCCTGTCACCAACTGAGGCCCGGTGATTGGGTTTGTCAGGAGGTTGTGTCTAAGACAGTGTAACATCATTAGTTAGTGGTAATTCTTCATTTGACACAGGGGGAGTAGTTGGAAGGGCCATGGGTCTCCCCATTAATATCTCAAAGGGACTCATTTTCCTTGTAGTATTTAATGTGCTCATCATACTCATTAATGCTAAGGGAAATGCTTCTGGCCATTTAAGATTTGTTTCAGCACATACCTTGGCAATCTTAATTTTTAAGGGTCCTAGTGACTATTTCTGCTAATCCAGATGGATGTGGATGGTTGGGACAGTGAAGCCTTAATCTAGTGTTAAAAATCTTACATAACTATTGGTTAAAGAGGTATTAAAATGTGTTCTCTGATCACTATTGATAGTACAAGGTATACAAAACCTAGGAATAAATTCAAAAAGAAATTTCTTAACTGTCACAGAACCTGCCACATGACATGGGTAAGCTTCTAATGTAACAGAGCCCTTGCAAGTACGGCAACTGCATGGCCTCAAAAGAGATGGAAGAAGAAATGGATTCGCTCCAGGGTTTAAGATACTAGTGAATATTTACAAATTATTTCAGATATGCAATTAGAACCAGGTTGGTTATTATGTATTTTGGATGTATCTGCTTTGTACACCAATATTCCCCATTGGGCTGGCTTACAGGCACTTGAGTATTGGTTATATAAATCTTAACTATACCTACCAGGCTTCAACACCTTTCTGATCTGTCTAGCAGAACATGTTCTGATCAAAAATGTTTTTTATTATGAAAACAAATGCTATTGGCAGGTCCAGGGTACGGCTATGGGGGCATCCTTTGCTCCCATTTATGCTGATCTCTTTATGGCATTTATAGAAGAACATCTTATTTATGACACCAGCCATAATATATATATAGATGAAATTGACATATGAAGGCATTATCTGGGTGATTGCTGGATGGTGTGGAGAGCAGACATCAAATACCTTTAGGAGTTTTTGGAATACTTGAACAGCAATGTAGGGAATACACTTCACAGTTAACTATAATGCCCAAAAGATATCCTTTTTGGATGTGTTAGTTATCAGAAATGTAGATCATGCTTTACACACGGAGGTTTACCGCAAGTATCCACAGTATAATTCTCTCTTACATGCATCTAGTTTTCACCCACCACACATTACCAGGAACATTCCCAAATCTCAATTTCTTCGGATGAAGCATATCTGTTCACATCCAGCCACTTACGAACATTTCAAACAGGACCTGACCATGAGGTTTAAAAATAAGGGTTACAAAACTGGGGATATATTCACTGCCAGTAATTGGGTTTCAGGACTGAAGAGAAAGGACCTTTTTAAATACAAAGATAAAACAGAGGGGTGATACAGTCATTCGGTTTGTAACCACCTATGGGAGAAATACCAACTTGTTATTGGATAGAGTCCAAAGACATTGGAATATCCTCCTAGCAGACAATAGGATATCGGAGTTTCTTCTGGACAGATGTTCATTTTCCTTTCATAGAGGAAGGACCCTTGGATCTCATTTTAATCATTTCAAATGGCTTCAGATACACACCGGATCCCATTCAGAGAACCATGACAGGTGATTTACTTTTTGGTTGTGTCCCTTGTGGACACCGCACACACTGCTATAGGTTGATGAAATCTAAACAATTCACTAGGAGGAATATAGGGACTGTGTATGACATCAGGTTCTATGCCAATTGTGGAACCGATTGGGTAATTTATCTTGCGACATGCACCTGCTCTGCCTTTTATATAGGACAAACCTCTAGACCATTGAGACTACGGATATCTGAACATTGCAGTGACGTCAGAACCAAAAAACACAGTAATGCTTTGTATAAGCATTCCATGGCACACAAGAATGCTAATTTTAGATTTATTATTATAGACAGGATTGCGGGGAATAGAACAAATAAAGCGGGATGGCATTCAGTATTAAATACAAAAGAAAAGAAATGGATCATTAAGTTGTGTGGTTTATTCCCACCAGGGCTTAATGAAAATTTTTGATTGACCAATGAGCATGAATTTTGTTTCCACATTGGGTTATATAAGGGCATTGACTTTTATGGCTATTTTACTTAACACTGATGAAGGCTGCTTAACTTCCTCAGCCAAAACTGGTTTGTTATTGCTCTACTTCTACATGCTTTAATAAAGCATATTTACACCACAGTCTGCTGGCCTTAGTGCTTTTTTGAACTGATGGGTAAGCTTCTACCCATGCCGAAAACATGCAGACTAATACAAAACAGTGTAAATTATGGACCTTTGGCATCTGGACAAAGTCCAACTACACATTAACAGAAGGTTCCTAAGTTGGTGGTAAACATGCAGCTTTAATATTTGCATTTTTTTGCTAAGTGTGTTCTAAACATACTGCACAATTATTAACACACTGAAGTACTAAAGAGGAGACATGAGGGGCATACCAACTTCAGGTACTTTGATTAAATAAAGCTGCATGGGCTAGTAAATGATATGCCCTTACCAGGTAAAGTAGGAAGGAGGCAGGTGCCACCAGTCAGCTGTCTGGATGCCGCCATGACCCATCAGTGGATTTACTTCATCCGTCTTCAAGCCACCTCTGAACTTCTCCCTGTGATGTTTCAGCTTGGAAACTTGATACTCGGCATCATCACTGTTAGATTCTTGTAATAACGTTACATATAATTTTGCACAAAGTCCTTCTACAGCTTGCTTAGCAGCTTGATCTGCCAAATTATTTCCTTTTGAAACAGCATCTATACCCTTTTGATGGGCACTACATTTAACTACTGCTAATTCTTTAGTTAACAAAAGAGCATCTAAAAGAGTATTAATATAGAAAGAATTTTTAATCTGAGTTCCTGCTGAAGTTAAGAATCCCCTGTTTCCAAAGTTGTCCAACATCATGTATAATGCCAAAGGCATATCCACTGTCTGTAAATATGCTGGCAACCTTGCCTTTGTCTAGCTCACAAGTTCTTTGTAGAGCAACTAACTCAGCTACCTGGGCAGAATATGCACCTTCTGATCTTTGCTAAAGAAAAATATAATTACTGGTGCAGATGGATATTCCTGTGACCAAATTTCCATTTCGATCTCTTCCGCAGCAGCTGTCCACAAATAGATCTAGTTCAGCACTGGGTACAGGTGTGTCCTTTAAGTCATCTCTGGGAGAAACGAGATAATTAGTCACACATACAGTCATGTTTTTCACCATCTTCAGCAGTCGGTAACAAAGATGCAGGATTTAGAACAGGACAGCGTATGAGAGAAATAGAAGGATCACAAAGAAGCCTAAGTTCATATTTAGTTAGATGTGCAGTTGAGAGGAGCTGAGTTTTCATTTTCAGTAAGAGAGATGCTACAGTCTAAGGAACGGCTACTATAAGATCATGGCCAAGCACCAGTGATTGCACAAGATCGACTAGAATGGTGGCAGCAGCCACTGCCCTTAAACATGGTATAAATCCTTTTGTAACAGGATCAAGTGCTGTACTATAATGAGCTAATGGACGATAGTTGTCCCCATGTTTTTGTGCAAGCACTCCCTGAGCAAACCTATTTCTTTCATGACTAAATAAAATGAAAGTCTTTCCACGATCTGGCAACCCTGAGGCTGGGGCAGTCACTAAAGCTTGTTTTAAATTCGGAAATGAATTTTCCTCCTCACTATTCCAAGGGAGTGGCTCTGGTGTTTCCTGTTTTAAAAGATTTGTAAAAGGTTTAGCAATTTCTGCATAGTTAGAAATCCACTGTCTGCAATATCCTGTTGTACCTAAGAAAGATCTAAGCTGACACTGAGTAGTTGGTTGTGGGGCTTTATCTATTGCCTCAATATGAGATGGAAGCATCTGCCTGCTACCCTGAGATATCAGAAGACCAAAATATTATACCTGAGATGACCATAGCTGTAACTTTTCTCTATGCCTTATGTCCTTTTCCTACAAGGACAGTTAAAAGGTGTATTGTATCCTGCTGACACTGCTGAAAGGAATTAAATGCTATTAGTAAATCATCTACGTATTGCACTAACACAGACCCACCTGGAAATGTCACATTTTCCAAATCCTTTTTTCAGAATCTTAGAAAATAATGAAGGGGATTCAATGTATCCCTGTGGTAACCTTGTCCCTGTATACTTCTGTTCCTTATAGGTAAAGGCAAACAGAAACTGACTTTTGGGGTGGATAGGTATAGCAAAGAATAATAAACACATATAATTGAAAAATATTTGGCTGAAGATGGCATGTAGCTCAGTATTGCTGCTGGATTTAGAACCACAGGAAAAGTGGTCAATACTGCATTGTTTACAGCCCTCATATCTTGCACAAACCAGTACGTATCCTTTTCTGAATTCTTTACAGGGAGAATATGAGTATTACAAAGGCTTTTAGCTGGCACTATTATTCCTTGTTGTATTAAGGACTGAATTACAGGTTTCATTCCCTGCTCTGCCTTTGGTTCAGTGGATACTGTGGAACTCTAGGGAGAGGTTTTCATGGATTCAATTTTATTTTACTGGTTCTGCAGATTTTAATATATTTCCTTCATTAGCATGTTTAGTCCATAAGTTAGCAGGCACCTGCTGCAACAGTTCTTCAGCTGTCTATACCATCAACTGTTTTTTCCTCAGTTTGTGCTAATACTGCTAACATTTCCCCTTCTGATTCTATTGGAACATACAAATACACCCCTTCTGGTGTACAGTAAATAGTACAGCCCAGTTTGCATAGCAAGTCTCTTTCTAACAAGTTCACCAGTGCAGTAGTACTCAAAAGGAAAGAATGTCTATCTTCGATATGTCCTAGAGAAATAGGTATAGACTCTGAAATAGGATATGTAACAGTAGCATTTGTTACTCCAACTGCTTTTACTTTATGTTTTGATACTGGTATCTGACTATCTGCAGTAACTTGTAATACAGATCTAGTGGCTCCAGCGTCCACCACGAAAAGGAATTTCCTTTGAATTTATTTCTACCTTAACATAAGGTCCCTTTTGATCTATTGGCAGCAGAGGATCAAGATTTATTTTTTATTTCATTATTTAGACATAGTCTGTATGGTGATTCCTGACTCCTTCCATTGTGAGAGGTTGGTGGGGGAAATGCAGTATTGTTATAATTTGGCTGCCATTTAGTCCAGGTGAATTGGAATCTCTGCATTCACTTGTGTGGGCATTCTCCTATGTCCTGCTTTACTACAATTGAAGCAATATCATTTAGATGAGGCAGGAGATGCACTGCCAGCTTGTTGTTGCCAGCCAGCTGCACCTTGTTCTCCTCAACCAGCACTCTTAATAAACCTCCTAGCAACTCCTCTCCCCCTTCCTCTGCCTCTGCTTTGTCCCCTTGGGGCTTCTAACTGCCTTATTTGCAAAGTTAACAGCATATCCTCAGTATCCTTTCTCCGTTTTTCCTGATACTCAGTACAGTGATTTGCAGCACTTAATAAGGACTCCAAGTCCTTTCCCTGCCAGTCTATAAGCACTTGCTTTATTTGATTTTGTACAGGGGCTTGCAGAGCCTGCACAAAAGCAGCTGCAATAGCTGGCTTAGCTTGTACTTCTAGATCTGGTATTCTTGAATGTCGAGCAAACACTGCTTTAAGGTGGCTCAAATAATCTGCAGGAGCTTTCCTTTTATTTTGCTTACATTCCGGTATCAGGTATGTCCTAACTTGACATTTTATTCAACAACCTTGTCCTTTTGTCTATAAGTGCATTCCCTGTGAGAGTAAAATCTGTTATTCCAGCCTTTTCAAGCAACTGTTTTCTTATTTCATCTAAGTGACTATCCGAAGCAGCTGTTTTAAATATGTCAAAGTAGGATAACATTTTTTATAATTTTTAATTCCTCCTTAAACCTTAACAGGTCTTCTCTAATATATGTAAAAGCTTTGGACATAGTATGCAAACCAACAGGGGTCCAAGGGTGATGAACAAGCTCTGTGTTATTGACCCCTAATATTTCTCTGAGTGGTGCCAAAAGGCACTGGCCTATTATCCTATCCTATTATGGGGTACTATGTAGGCATGTGTGGTGAGACACAGGGTGCCAAATACTAGTACCCCTGTTGGAGAGGTAGAAGCTTGTTAAAAACGAGAGGAAGAAGAAGAAACCTCCCCAGCTGCAGATGCGTTTTCTGAAGATGAGGGCTGAACAGCGGAACTAGGCTGAGATGTAACAGCACCAAGCTGAAATGGTGTCCAATGGACAGTTGACCAAAATGCAGAGGTCTGTGAAACGATGGAATCTTGCACAGGTACTACCCGTACCAGTGCATATGGGGGTGGGGTTGCAGTAGCTACTGGAGGATTATCATTCTCTTCTGAAATCTCTGCTTTTTGGCCATCCCCAGACTCTTCCAAACCTGCCAAGACAGGCTAAAGGGATCACTTTTTACTGGTCTATACTGCCTTCTTAACCTCTTTTACCTGTTGTAGCAGCTTCTTCTTTGTATCCAGTAATCCCCTTAATGATGATTCCTTTTCCCTTTTAAGAGCTTCAGTGTACCAAGAGTAAAATACTGCCCATTGTTCCCCACTTATTTTGTTTTTCTTTTCTTTCAAAAGACCCCTCAGATTCCCTAATGCATTTTTACCATAAGTTTCAATTAATGGAAATACTTCACCAAGGCAATTTTTAGTAAACTGAAACCCCTCATTTAAATACTTACAACTTTCCTTCTCATAATCATTAAACATAAAATAGGTGATCCCTTTGCAGGGACTTTGTCCTACCTCCTTGACTTTATTGCATTGTAGATCCTGGATCCTGGTAATTTAGCAAAAATGACTACACCAATTCACACACCATGCAGGGAGAAAAGGTTAGGAATTCTGTCATTGTGCAATGACAGAAGAAATGGTTCGGCACACGTTAGGCTCATGAAGTTAATTTTAACTTTTTCGCACTTATACATACAACAACACAAAACATCTCTCATACCTCTTACCTTTTAGTCTTCTCGATTGAGGGTACCGCCCTCGACACAAGGCACCTTCCTGTGTTAATTTCTTGTTTTGTTGTATGCATATTCACATTAATAAACTTTTCCTTGTTTCTTGTGGAGTCCTCCCACTATTTCCTTACATAGACCTATCAAGCAAACAAAGAAGTTATGTACGCACCATAATGTTCCATCTGAGTAGTTCTACTTCATTTGTCTTCAACCTGTGGGTACCGGATCCATATCGGATCCGAGCCGGCAATTTCACTAGCATCTGCTCCAAGCTCCAAGCTCCTCCCCCCTCCCCTTACCCATAATACACCTCCACTACCATCCAACCCCCCCAGATCGAGTTTGCTGCCACTTATACTGAGAACCTGACCTCAAAACACCTTACGCACCTAAAATCAGCCAAACAGGCTGCCCATATTGTAAGACCAGGGGGAAAGAAGGAGGGGCAGTTGAAGACAAATGAAGTAGAACTACTCAGATGGAACGTTATGGCGAGTACATAACTTAGTATAATTATTCAAAATAATCACATAAAAGGGCACAGTCAAGCGCTTTTGTCATCCAAGACTTCACCAGAACGAAAGTGCTTGACTGTGACCTTTTATGTGAATTATTTTGAATATTTATACCTGTGTGTGGAATTAAAATCTTTTACAGTACTTGAGTCCAGGTTTTGGCTACTGTTGAGTGGTTGTTTTGGCTGTTTCTGGTGTTTTTGACCACTCTTTGCACTACTTGCTGTACTGAGTATATAATTTCTTTATCTGAAGTAGTTTACTTCATTTGATCTTCAACCTGTGAGGCAGAGTCTCCAACTACTAAACACCTGGGTGGCCCTCATGGAAGGATATTCCAGAGCACCGCAAAACCAAAGGATGCTCTCCTTCAAGAAATCAAATCCAATTTATAGTGAGAAATATAGTAATAAATAAAGGTATGAGATGAAGACCAAGTAGATGCAGAACAAATATCATCCAGTGAGTCTCTCGACCAAAAGGTCGCAGAAGTAGCCATGGACCTAGTCGAATGAGCTTTTACCTGACCCAGAGGAGACAAACCTTTATCCTTATAGATCTGAAGGATACACAAGGAGATCCACCTAGCGATGGTGAGCTTGGAGATGGGGTTACCCAAAAAGGGTTTAGAGAAGGACACAAACAATTGATCAGATTTGCGGAAGGTTCTAGTCCTGTGTAAATAGAATCGTAACTGTCTATGAACATCCAACAAGTGAAGTCTGTATTCCATTTTGTTAGCAAAATTTGGAAAGAAAATAGGTAAATTGATGGTTTGATGGATGTTAACCTGTGATGCTACTTTTGAAAGAAAGGAAGGACTGGTACAAAGAGAAGCCCTGTCCTTATGGAAAATCATGTATGGAACTTTAACAGACAATGCTTGCAGTTCTGAAACCCTCTTAGCAGAGGTGATAGCCACTAGAAACGCTGTTTTCCAAGACAAAAACTTAAGATTTGTGGTTGTGCAGGTTCAAATGGCGGAGCGACCAACGCTTGAAGAACCATAGTAAGGTCCCATGGGGGAATAGGATCTTTGACCGGAGGGCGTAATAGACGATACCTTTAATAAATGCTTTACACAGTCTGGAAGAGGCTAGAGAAGCAGAATTCTAGCCCACGTGAAAATGAGAGATGGCAGCTAGGTGAACCTTGATATCCTCTGATCTTTCTTATTCCTCTGTCAATGTACGCTTATTGGCTTTTTCAGCATGTCTGCCCATGGATTATCCCTGCTAATGCATTCCCATGTTAAAATGTTTTTGAAAGGACTGTTACGTACCAGTCCTCCTAGAAAACAGGTGGCTCCTCCTTGGAATCTTAACTTTGTTTGGAAAAATTAACTCTTGATACATTTGAACCAGCTCAACAGATTGATTTAAAGATCTTGAGATGGCAAATGGTTTTGGTGATTACTCTGATTTCTGCAAGAAGCATGCCTTAGTTGCAAGCTTTTATGGTGGGTCAGCCTTATCTTATTTTCCACAAAGGCAGGATTTCCTTAAGAACTAATTCTTCCTTTATGCCTAAAATGGTATCCAAGTTTACTTTGAGTCAAGCTATTCATCTCCCTGTCTTCTTTCCAGAACTAAAAGTAAAGGAGAAAACATTTTTCATTCTCTGGATATCCACAGATAATGTGGATATTATCTTGTTAGAAATAAAACCTTCAGAAATAAATTCTGATCAGTTATTCATTGCTTGTGTAGGCAAGTAAAAAGGACAACCAATGTTAAAGCAGACTATTTACAAATAGTTGTCTCATGCTATTACATTTTATTATACCCACCACAGTAAGGTAATTGCAGGAAGAGTCAAGGCTCACAGGGCCTTGGCTTCATCTGTGAGGTATTTTTTAGAAATGGTTGGATACTAGAAGTATTCTAGAAGAACAAATTGGTTCTTTGTGAATACCTTTACAGCATACTAGATTCTTCCCCCAGGTCTAGAGCAGGCTTTGCTAGGACCATTCTGTAGGGGCTCCAGGATACTTATACTTCCTCATCCCAGTCACTATAAGTGATGGTAGTCTACGTGTATAGCTAAGGCTAAACTGCAGCTGCGATCAAATGATGAACATAGTACAGTTGTGTAAGTAAACTTATAACAGTAGATGTTTGGATAATCATTGCTGCAGTAGCTACACCCTCTCCCCTTTCCCTTATTTTTGTATGACTTTTGTTGCCAGGGTGAGACTTTTTTAGGGCTCTAGATTCCCGCTATCATTTGGCATGAAGGCTGTGTGAAAGGCTTGGTGCCCAGACCACTCTTTTTCTTCAGCTCTGCTCAAGCTGACCAATGGTTTCGGTACATGGAAGCTGGTTGGCTATTACATCCTTCACAGGAAATAACCCATTCAGCTTAGGCTAATGCAGCAGTGATCATTCAAACATCTACTGTTATGTTCTATTTACACAAATGTACTTTCTTTAGCACCTTCTATTCATTGTGAAACTGCCTTTGTCTTACTAACATGTTGTATAATTGATATGAATACCCGGTGGAGTCACAACTTCTTTTTACCTGTCTTCCTTTTGCCTTCTTTGCAAGCAGTATTCATAATAGATGCAGTTTGTGTGTGTGTGTGTGTGTGTGTGTGTGTGTGTGTGTGTGCGTGTGTGTGTGTGTGTGTGTGTGTGTGTGTGTGTGTGTGTAGTGCCACAAATTCATGGAGATCCATTTGTGATCTGTGGCTTTATTCTGCTAATAATGCACAATGTTGCTACTTTTAATCTGCAGGCTGCTACCTATGCATTCCTTTAGTCCCCTGCATGACAGCCTGCTAAGTCACAATGCGAAAAGAAAGTACTGTACTCAGAAAAGGTTAAGCATTGTCTACTTCTGTTTTTCATTTGACAGCTGTGTTAGTGAAATAGTAACATGGAACTAGCTTCAAGCAGGAATAACTCGTGACAACAGTAACACTGCCGTTGGTATGTATAATAGGCAGGGGGGCTGCTTGGGGTACAGAGGGGCTTGTCCCCCCCTTGAAAAATGTAGATTTTTGTTGTTTTTGGTCATTCGACTTTTTAGAAAGTCGATCATACGGTCTCAACTATATGACGTTCGACTTTCTGTTGAGTCGATCTTCTGAAGTAGAGATATATATATATATATATATATATATATATATATATATATATATATATATATATTTATAGTTTTTACTGTATTTGACCAAGTTAGTCCAGTCCCACAATGTAAACAGCCTCTTTTCAGGGAAGACCCAAAGTGGTAGTCTTACTGACTAGAGACAGACAGACACACACACACACCTTTATCAGTATATACTATTCAGAATTTGCATGGATACATCTTCTATTGTGATTTCATTTTAGACAGCATTAAATCTGTTTCATCTGTTTACTTCCAGGTGGCACTAGTTCTTTGCCATGGCCTCCAGTAAGAGACTGGGAGTATTCTCCTGCTGTCTTTATAACACTAGAACTAGGGATTTGTCTCTGTACTTATGTTTACTGCAAGTCTTTTCCACATCCTTCATATATTCATGTGCCTTTTCACATTGAATATATTCCTGCATAGCATGCATTGGCTTTGTACACACCATATAATCCATTGTGTATTTAATAAAGGCACTATGCTAGCAGTATTACTGTGGGACATATAAACACATATATTTCATCATTAGTATAAAACCTGCAGTGTTTGCAGACACATGTTCTGTCTGTTGTGTTTTTTTGCTACAACCAAGTATAATGTGCATTAGAATGTATTTTAGGATGCTCACTGTAATTATTATTGCTGCAGAAATTGCAAATGAGCTTGGCATATCAGCTGTCTTTCCCTGGGACTGATGTTTTCCGCAGTGGGGCAACCCTAAGAATGTAAAATATAGTCTTGAGCTGATGCTTTTAAAAGGGTCGTAGCTTTAATACAGTACCTCTCCATTTGTGTTGGTTCTTTCTCGCTGTGTTCATAGTTAGCTAGTTCATATATCATTTCTCTGGTTTGTTGATCTTAGAAATAGTAAGTGCCAGCATTTTTCTTGTTTCTTGTCTTTAAAAAATGTGATTGTTCTTTTTAGATTATCTGAGTTATTTTTTCCTCATTTGGTGTTTATTGATAGTGTTGTTAGATACGGATGAGTGCTTTGCAAGCATCTTAGTATCTCTCAAAGACCTCCATCTTAGATGTTCTTTTGTTCAGAGAAGATGATAATTTTGACATTTACGAGCATTATGCTTAATAGAATGAGAAAATCTCTGGATAGAAGAATTAAGAACTTACAATGTTTTACAGTACTAAAAACTTGTGGGTTTTGCTTTTACCTCTCTCATTTTATTTTTCCTTTTCTCCTAAAAATAAATTAATCTTTAACAAATATTTTGAAAAGGAAATTAAGAAAAATAAAAAAAGGAATCTAAGGAGTTGACTAAACATAAAAAATGCATACGGTGCATATACAATAGGTATGTCTCAGGGCAGGCATGGAAGAGTGATGTTCCAAATGAGACTATTCAGCTCTTGGCTGATCAGCCTTAGATATAGTCCATGTCTCTCACTGAATTCTACTGTAGAGGGCCTGAACTGTAGCATGTCCCAGCTGTTCAACAAGGTACACAAGGACTGCTGCTTTAGCAATACTGGGTGTTAAAACTGTGCCTAACTCTGAATGTTGAAAATGGCCCCAGACCCTAGCTCCTAGTCATCCAGTGTAGACCTTCTTGTTCCACCCATATCTCCTGAAGTTCCAGTGACTCTCATGGTTTCTTGTGCAGACCCTCTTCATGTTCATTATTAGATCACTGTTGCAGTAGCCTAAGCTATATGGGATAAATCCTGCTGAGGATAACATGACCAGCTAGTTTTCAAAGCTTTATGGCACTTTTCCACACACTCTAACCACTGCACTGCTCAAGAAGAATGAGAAAAGACAGTGGCTATGGTGCCAAAATCCTAGAACTTTCTTGCCATTGAAGCTTGTTCTCTGCTGCAGCCGTGAGAAATTGATGGTTGGCTAGTGCTTTGCAAAGCTGGGCAGATAAGTACCCTGTTGCGGACTACCTTACATTTTGTGTGGAAGAAATTTATACATTTTCAGTCTTTCAGTCAAAAAATATTTATTTCTGTCAGATTTTTTTTTTTTTTGTCTGAGACTTGGGACGGTTTTCAGGGTGGGTGACAGGTTCCTATCATAGCAGATTAAAACCAGGTCTTGCTGAAAAAAAACAATCTGCCCTAGTGGACCCCTAGTATAAACAAGCTATACAACAAGAGAAAGAAACTAATATCCAAGACCAAGAGGGAACTGGCATAGCAGAGGAAGAAATTTCTCTCTACCTTAAATAAACAAACAACATCTTGTGAAGTCCTCCAAAGCTAATTATGAAGCAAAAATAGCCTCCATAGCTAAGAATAATCATAAGGGATTTTTTAACTACATCGAAATCTAAATAGGAATACCTAGCTATGACCTGAACTGGTTATGGATGGCACCACCCATACTCACCATGAGGTAATAGCCAAACTGTTAGCTGACAGATTTGGAGCAAACTTCACCTCCCTGTCCCATCAAGTCATCCCCCAATGTATACCTGCCACCATTTCTCAGCCTGTTATGTCAAGAGAGCAGGTCATCTTGGCACTCTCCAAAGCCAAAAACAGCATCAGTGGGACCAGACAACATCCCAGCTTGCCTTTTAAACAATTTAAACATGATCTAGTAGGCCCTATTGGATCCCTATTTAACCACCGCCTGTGAATTGGCTATGTGGAGGACAGCAACAATAATCCCTCTGCACAAAAGGGGACCATCAACCTACCCTGGGAATTATAGGCCCACAAGCTTGACTAGCCTCATCTGCAAGGCCATGGAAAGAATCATTATGGACGTTATTAGAAAGGACATAGGTAATTTCCAAACTCTGGACCTAACCCAAACCAGGAAATCCACAGGAAGACTGAACAAACCCAAGAAAAAAACAGTCCTTGCAAGAATGATTTCAGATGATGTTACTTTTATATCGGAAACTGAAATTTTAACTGACCGGGCCCCTTACTGCTCGGAATTTATTTCTCAGCAGTCCAGACAAACTTGGACAGCCTGTGGCTGACCGTGTTTACTGATGGTTGCAAATTGGGAGCAATCATTGAGTCCCCCAGCAATGTTAATATACTGCAGACAGGGTTAATGCAGACAAATGACTGGTATCATAGCCAAAGATTAAAGTTAAATGTAAAAACAATGCATTATTATTCCCTTTGGGAAAGTTAAGATCCCTGCTAACTTCATTATAGACAGCACCCCTCCCAAGTGTAGACCCAGTGGTACATGATCTGGGTGCTCTGGTTGATAGCAATCTGAACTGTGACCAGCATGTATCTACAGTAGTAAGGAAATCCTTCTAGGTAGAACATCCTGTAAGTAAATACATTGCATGTAGGTCTAAGAATGTTATAATTCCATGATACTTGACCCTTATCAGACCAGTAATTGAGTGCAGTTCTCCCTTTTACATGTATCTCACCAGGCACCTGCAACACTTGGAGAGACCACAGAGGGTTCTTACCAAGAAATTACAGAGTACACATAAGTCTTATGTGGAAAAATTGAAAGCCCTGTCAATGTATTCTGTCTCCTATAGGTTGCTAAGGGGTGATCTGTGCCTGGCTTACAATGCAGCCTCTGACCCAGCCCTGATGGCAATGTTACACATTCCTAAGTCAAACTGCAGGAGGGTCACTCATGCCAGGGATCTTAACCTAGTCTCTGACATGAACAGGTCATGCTGGAGAGATAGCTATATCTCCCAGAGATTACCACTTCTCTGGAACAAGCTTCCAGTTCATGTGAAACACAGCCCCTCCATGACCCTTTTCAAACGCAACCTAGATCAATGGATGGGTGACCGCAAATTCATTCATGGGGTGGTGCCATGTCCCTCCTGGACAGAGGAAGCCAGTATGAACTACTATAGACCCTTACCTGTGCAAACTTCACTCATCTAACCACACAGTTGGGGTAACTCATAATAAATATGGCTAGGCTTGTAAGGGCTCTAGGGCCGTTAGCCTAGTAACCTCTTATGAACCTACGAAGAATTCCATATATATCACTAAGAGGAAAAAAACAGAAAGTAGCTATGGGCTCATTTACTTATAATTAGACTATGAATGCAAGCTCCTCCTCAGAAGCTTTGGCAAATGATACAAGGACATAAGGGATGGTACTTTAAGGGAATTAACAAGAAAAGAATATTTTAGAGACAGCAGTCTCCATAGACTATAGTTTCTCTTTAGGACCTTGGCTTAAATACAGGAAGTAATAATCCCCCTACACGATAAGAAGGAACACAGACTTCTCTTAATAATGTGACAAATCTGGAATGGTTACAGAATTTAGACCAAACTCACTATCATTAGAACCCAATAATATGTAAATAAAATATTATTATATAAGTTTTGAGTGTAAGGAATAAAAGTTCTGATTATACAGCTAGCTTTGTAACAGGGCAATGATAAAACATAAACAGAGAATATTAGAGGAGTTAAGTGATTACTGTACAGATAATGAAACCAGTCTTAATAGATCATTCATTCCTTGGAACAGGCCATATTATGGTAAAATACAATGATTTCTCACACAACGGACAGGGGATCCTTTCTTAAAAAAAAATCAGTTAGGAGAATTTGTGATTTAAATCTGGGGAAGATTATAATTTCTTCTTTACCTAGTCTTAAAATGGCTGATGTTCCACCAATTCTAAAAGATTTGAAAGGGAAGATAGGATATGAATATGCAATTATTTATGCAGGATCAAATGATTTGTATAATGTGTACTTAAAGTGCATGAAAAAAGCAGTACTTCTGGTGGTAGAGCTCCTGGAATCTTGTATATAAAAGTTGCTTTTAGTAAAATTATTCCATCCTCAAGATGAAATGATTATCTGTTTACCAAGGCACACAATTACAACACATGGCTTAGACAACCATGCACAGTTTACAATGTGTATATACTGACTTCTTGGAAAGAGTTTTGTTGCTGACCAAGATATTGCCAAGTGATAAATTATACCTTAATGTGTATGGTGCAGGATAGAGTAGTGGGAACATTTCTTATTACTTATCCTTCATTAGGCTTTCTCATAAATGAGGACTCAGAATAAAGGATCTGAGCATATTATAAAGTACTATTTTTGTAATGCCAACAGCATAGTGAATAAGCAGAATGAACTCAGGTTTCTATCATAAACAGGTCATTATAAAGTAATAATTATAGTTGTAGCATGGGCTTCAAGTGGAATTATCTTTCTAGGTTTGTAAAATATGAATATTTATGAGAAGAGAGGAAAGCTGGCAGTGTCTTTATTCATGAATCAGTGCATTCTAGCTTAGTGTTTTTTAATTCTGAAATGAAAGTTTTGGTAGTTGATATTCATAATTCTAAGGACAGTGTATGTGTGACTGCACAATATCATTGTCCAAAATGCATTCCTCTAGACATCATGCATATTTTGAATTTTTGAATTAAAACCTCATACACCATAAATATATATAATACTGGTTAACAAAAACAGTAGAGGTTGTAATATTTTGGATTTGGTAGTAGTAAATATGAATAATTTAGTACAGAATATACAGGTATATGTACCCCTTGGAAAAATGGACCATAATTCACTTTTGTTTCAGATAATATATCCTAAAGTATTCTCAACATGTAAAAAAATACAACAATGGTAAAATTAATTATGACTATATAAGAAATAGCTTAAACTTCATAGACTGGGACATATTGAGTAATGGGAATAAAGGTTTTTATGAGTATAATAAATTACATAACTTGCTTCATAAATCTGTAGAACTAACTGCAGTACTTAGTAATAATATTATAAAAAACATGGTGAAATCCAAATACTATCAAAACCTATAACAGGAAACAAAATTTGTTCTGTAACTGGAGAACATTCTACAATAAGGAACAAAGCTAAATTAAATAAGATAACCAAGGTTCTCCAAAATCAAATTAAACAGAAAAAGAAAGAAAGAAAGAAAAGTTTGAAAAATAGACTTATAGACTTAGATTGGTTAAAAATAAGAATAAATATTATAAGGACATAAATTCCTATAAACTAAGTATACACCCAGGAAAAAACTCTACTATAGAAGAAAATATATTAACATAACCCATGTTGGTAGCTTGTGCATTTAATGATTATTTTACGAACTGTTGTAATGACACAATAATTATGTGGACACTGAACTATCTAATATAGTATTTGATGATTTCTGCCCAGTTATTACACAAGATTTAGTTAATTCAGTACTGAGAAAAATCAAAAGAAACATTTTATTGGTATTGATAACTTAACAACTGTCATGCTGTTTAATCTTAAAATGGAACTGGGTTACCTGTTTCAGTCAATATTTAACAACTTACTTAGTCCAGCAAGTGATGCAAAAGTATGGAAACTGTCTTATACTGCACCTATCTTTAAAAAAAGTAAGAAACATTATGTAAGAAATTGCAGACTAGTTAGTTTTACATCTATTCTGGGCAAGTATTTTGAAAGATGCCTTCTTGGAATAATGTTATCAGGGAAAAACAATATTAAGGCAACTGCATATCAAACAGGGTTTGTTAAAGGCTAACTAGTGTGATAGACATTGACAAGCAGGTCACTACAGCATTGGAAGTGATAGTTTGTTTGGACTTATCTAAGGCCTTGGAATCTCTGCCTCATAATTCTATTATTAAATATTTGGTTAACAAGGGATGTAATTTGTATTTGATAATGTGGACAGGAAATTGTATAGCTGGTCAGCAACAATGTGTAGTCATCCAGGGCCATAAATCTTGACTCTCTACAATTCATGTGGTATACCCCAGGGATCTGTACTGGGTCCAATCCTGTTTAATCTGTTGTACGTAAGTATATCTAGGTATATCTCTTTTTCGATGAACAAATTCACTGATAATTGTAAAACTGGCTTCACAATAGTCAGCAAAAAGGATTTTGTAGAAATTGCTATGTACTTGTCATTCATCCTAACATGGGCATCTGTAATACGGTTAAAGTTTAGTAGTGATAAATGCAAACTTATAGTTTTTGGAAAATATTTTATTACTGAACCTATCAAGTTGAACAATGTTCCTTTAAAGTAGTCAATGGAGACAAGGATCTAGGTATTACAATTTTGAAGACACTGTCATTTGCAAAACATGTTGATATTGTCATAAACTGGGCAATGTGGCAAACCAGTCTGCTATATAGAAATATCATGACAAGGGATAAAGCTTGTATGGTTAGTTTGTGTAAGATTTACGTGCAACCTACTTTAAAGTATAATAAATAATTCTGTACTTTCATTTCTAGACAAGTCAAATGTCTTGAATCATTCCAGAGAAGTTTAGAAAAATAATCCAGCAGTTAAGGATCTGACATATGTAAAAACATGTAAATGCCTAAATCTATAACATTTTCATTATCATTTTCTAGGGGCATCCTAACATTGGTGGTGTTGTTGTGTCTTTCGGCTCTCCGGAACTCCGGTCCACTAATGTTTGGTAGAGGATTTTTACGTGCCGAGTTACCAGCCCTGACACACAACCATCAATGAAGGCATGCCCATTCACATATGCCTCCACACAGAAGACGCTCTAGGTGAGAATCGAACGACTTGCTGTGAGGTGACAATGCTACCGCAGCACCACTACCGCGGGTTATCCTAACATTGGTGTATAAATCACATAAAAATCTAGAGTTAAGGGGAAATTCTAAATTTAGAACTTAATGACTGCAGAAACACACATAGGCATAGGAATGTGGACTTTTGTGTTGGTACTTATAAGACTGAATTACACAAAAAAGTGACTAACTGTATACCATGTATTTGGAAGAGTTTATCATTTTATGTTCATGATTCAGATTCTGTAATTTCTTTAAAAAAAATCTGTGTTCTATGTTAACCTTTGGGTAGGAACCCAGAAATTAACTTTATGAACTTTGAGTTTATGAACTTTAGAAGAAACTCTTATAAAAGTTAAGCTTCCACCTTCTTCAGACAAACAAGAAACATTTATAAATAGTTACTAACAATTGAATAACCAATCCAGTAAAAGTGCATTTAAGCTACCTTATTCCATGACAACCTTAAAGAAATATATGGACTGAATATCAGTATAAAACACTGACAGTCCGAATGGGACCTATGACAATACATTCCTGATAGAACAACTAATATACACGCAAACCAGTAAAAGTGATTAATATACATCACTATCCAATTATTTAAATTGATCAGGTATATCTACAAAAAAATTGTGTAGAATATTATAAATTTATAATCAAAATAAAATGAATAAAAATTCGTTAGGTGATGCATCATAAATAATGACTTCACACTGGACTTTGCCATATCAGATGTGTTACGATAGTACAAATTGTTACAAAAGTAACCCATTAACTTGGATGTATGTCAAATCCAGTAAATAATTGATAATTAATCGTGCAGAGGCACCTCAAAATACATAAAAATGTTAAAACAAAAATTATTATTGATGAACAAGGGCAGACATGAATCTAATGAATACTTGTTATCTTTGCAAAGAGATCCACCTCAACACACATTTAATAGATAAACTGTCGTTAATACCCGGGAAGATGTGTGCCCTAGTTCTTATCTGCCACATCAATTCATCTATCTCCAATTGTACCTGCCAAGCCCCACCCTGGATATCAACTTCCCTGTGTTGTAGAATCACAAATTTGAACTCATGTCCATCATGTTCGATACAATGCTTAGCCAGGGCATTGGTCATATCTTTTTTGATGATGGCATATTGATGCTCATAAATTCTTTGTTTTAATCTACGCTCAGTTTTTCCAATATAAAAGGCGTTACAGAAATGACACAATGCTGCATATGTGACGCTCTTAGTCTCACAATTGTAATGACTAGTGGCTTTATATATTTTACTATTGATAGAAAATTGGTTACCCACCTTAATATGTTTACATTGAGTGCAAAAGCCACATTTAAACATACCTGGGACTCTATTGGTACTGGACTTCTTTTTCTTTTCTAACATCCATTTTAAATTTTGACCTCTCCTGTAAGTGATTTTTGGGGCTTGGCAGGTACAATTGGAGATAGATGAATTGATGTGGCAGATAAGAACTAGGGCACACATCTTCCCGGGTATTAACAACAGTTTATCTATTAAATGTGTGTTGAGGTGGATCTCTTTGCAAATATAAGTATTCATTAGATTCATGTCTGCCCTTGTTCATCAATAATAATTTTTGTTTTAACATTTTTATGTATTTTGAGGTGCCTCTGCACGATTAATTATCAATTATTTACTGGATTTGACATACATCCAAGTTAATGGGTTACACTTTTGTAACAGTTTGCATTATCGTAACACATCTGATATGGCAAAGCCCAGTGTGTTATTCGAGAAGTCATTATTTATGATGCATCACCTAACGAATTTTTATTCATTTTATTTTGATTATAAATTTATAATATTCTACACCATTTTTTTGTAGATATACCTGATCAGTTTAAATAATTGGATAGTGATGTATATTAATCACTTTTACTGGTTTGCGTGTATATTAGTTGTTCTATCAGGAATGTATTGTCATAGGTCCCATTCGGACTGTCAGTGTTTTATACTGATATTCAATCCATATATTTCTTTAAGGTTGTCATGGAATAAGGTAGCTTAAATGCACTTTTACTGGATTGGTTATTCAATTGTTAGTAACTATTTATAAATGTTTTTGTGATGAATTTCTCTTGTTTGTCTGAAGAAGGTGGAGTACTAACTTTGCTGAAAGCGCTAACTTTTATTAAATTTGTTTTGTCATTTTTAAAGTTGCCGGCTCTCATAACGTCATTTCGCTTGCTTTTTTGCTGTTCTGTCTTGTGGTTTACCTAGTTTGTGGAAGAAGAAACTCTTATGCCAATTCAGTCATTGTAGCTCAGTGTGTGTATGCATCTTTAAGAAGCTATCAAAGGGCTTGCACAAGTGTATAAATATGGAGCACGTGCAAGTCTGACTGCCATTTTGTAGTAGCTGTTGAGATGTATGCATGCATGTATATAAGGTCTGTCTGTTAGGTTGTTTATATTTTAGATGCTGCTATCCATCTTGATGTGTTTCTATGTATTAAGGTATCATCTAAACAAGATTGACTAAAAAAATGGCCCAAACTTCACCAAACCAGTAAAAAAATGTAGAAATTAACCGGACTTCAACGTGAATAAAATACTATTATTTTTATTAGTTAAAACACGTCACATAAGTGCTTTCATCTCTCATGGGTCTGAAGAAGTCTCCATGAGAGATGAAAGTAACTAATAAAAATAATAGTATTGTATTCACGTTGAACTCCGGTTAATTTCTACATCATTTAAACAAAATACCGCATCTGCTTGTCAGCTATGTTAGAGAGGGATGACCGACATGGTATCAGAAGTGGGATGTCTAAAAGGACTTGAAGCCAGGGTCGAATCCAAATTCTTCAGTTTGAGTTTGAGGGGCACCCGATTGGAACTGGAGGAATATAAAGGAGTGAATCATCCCTACAGCATGCATACTTTGCAAAACAGGTCAGAAATGAATTCCAGATATTAAACTTGATCAGCACTATTTCTTTTTCACAAAATATGAAACAAGGCATACAGAATTCTCTAAATGATATTCAAATAAACTATGTCCAATATTGATAAAAATATTCAAATTACTACTGAAAATGTTTGAGATAAAGTCTGAATTGCATAAAATGAATACAATAAAAGGAAATGACTGCATTTTTGCTAACAATGTATTTTTTGTATTAATCAAAGATATTCGAGTTATCAGAAGTGTATGAAGTCTTTGCATATTTGTGCAGTATTACAGTGAAGTTATTTCACAAAATACAGCCATTTCAGAGCATATTTCGCAAAGTATATTATTTCAGAAAGTTTATTGTGCATTTGAATGTTGTTACAAGCCCGCAGAACAGTTTGTATATAATTACAAGGGCCATATTTTCAGTGTATGCACAAACACACTTTTTTGGTATGGCAGATGGATTTTGAAAACTTAGTGCACTTGGGTTTGACAACAATATTACAGAGAACTGGAGAGTGTTTCAGTAAGAGTATGACATTTTCATATAGGCTGCATTTTCTGATAAAGATGATGTTACAAAGGCATTTGTTCCGCTTAATTTTGCTGGGTCAGAAGCCATTGAAAGGGAACATTCATTTGTGTATTACCCACTATCTATACAGGAGATGGGAAAATCTGTCATATTGTTGTACCGGCTGAGTGAAGGGGGGATCCTGAGTGCTTTAAATGTAAATTTAGAGAAATGTGTAACCCCCAGACAAATGTTGCAACATGAAGCCACTTATTTTACACAAGACATCATATATGCAGCATATGCAGCATATATAAATAACTTGAGAAACAAAGCTAAAATGTGCAGATTTTGCAATTTAAGGGATGAGGTGATAAAAGACAGACTTGTATGTGGTATTAAAGATGATGCTGTGAGAAAGAGTTTGCTTCATGACAGTGATTTAACTTTGAATAAGGCCATTGAGATTTGTCAGATATATGAGCTCACAGAAAAGCACACAAATATGCTTACAAATGAGAATAGATCTAGAAGACACAGTGACAAAGCTCATGTTGACAGTATGCAGCATGTAGTTAAAAGAAACAGGCCCAAGCACATGGCAGCAACTGTAGCCCCTGCAGCACTCACTGGTAAACCCCAGAGCTTTCCAGCAAATTCCAGTGTTTGCACAGTCTCAATGAAGCATAAGAGTGAGTCAGCAAACTCAAAGCATGGGCCCCAACCCAGTTTCATTGCCAACTGTCATAATTGTGCTAAAAGGGAGAAATATTTAGCTTTTGGTCAGCAATGCCAGAAATGCAATAAATGGAATCATTTCAAAAGGTTTTGTAAATCAAAAGGCCTACATTTTTTATTAAAAGGGAAAATTTTAAGAAATTAGTTGATAGATTAGAGGGCTGCAACCCTTCTCTTTATGTTGATGGCATGTCAGTACTTCATGAAACAGTCAATGCAGTAGATTTAAGGGCAAAGAGCGAAGTATTTTATAGTGTTCGGATAAATAGAAAACCCATAGAGCTCAAAGTTGACACAGGTTCCAAGTGCAATGTTATGTCAGTAGAGACATTTGCTAGAATGTATCATGGTGAAAGGCTTGATTTGGCAATGTGTGTGAATCTTTTTGCTTATGGAGGTGAAGAAATTCAGACTGAAGGGTTAGTAGTAATTTCATGTTATTCTGCTAGGAGATGTTATGACTTGTTATTTTATGTGGTCAAGAGGCACATCCAGTCTGACTCCTGTGGTTATTGTTTGAATTACGAATATACAGTGCATTTGTTTTATTTTCATTTTGGCCTTCTATGTCACAAGCCATTGCGAGAGCACTTTCATCTTCTTCCATGTGTAATAGTACAAAGCCACATCAACAGAAGGAACCACTTCAGCTAAACCAGATTCCTGAACTACCTTGGTTGACAGTAGCCACCGACATCTTCATGTGGAATGATCAACATTATTTGGTGTTGGTAGACTCTTATTCCATTTGGTTAGAGATTGACCTATTTCCCAATCTAGCATCTAGTACTGTCATTACTAAGATGAAGCATAATTTCTCAGTCCATGGTAGTCCGCACAAAGTTATTTCTGACAATGGCACACAGTTAACAAGCCAACAGTTCAAAATATTTGCTGAAGGATGGAATTTTACTCATTAAACATGTAGCCCTGAGAACCTGCAGTTAAATGGTGTGGCAGAACATGCAGTTCAAAGTGCAAAACAGTTACTAGCGAAGTCAAAATGAGATAATAGTGATGCTTTCCTGAATCTCTTGAATCTCAGAAACATTTCTCATGATAGACATCTTGGTTCACCTGGTCAGACACTTCTGTTGAGACAAACCAGAACCACATTACCAATCAGTAGTTAATTGTTGGTTCCATGTGCTAAGAACAACAGGTCAGTGAAAAGAAGCATTTAACCCAGAAGTCCTACTATGATAAAACCAGCAAACCACTCAATCCATTATGAGGAGAAGTGGTAACGATGCAAACATCCAAAGGTTATGATTGGATTGGTGTTGTGAAGAATATTTGCCCAGAGCTGAGATCGTACATTGTGGAATCACAAGGAGCAGAGTTTAGGTGGAAATGAAACATTTGAGACTGGTGTCCGAGCATATATCACAGCATATAGCCTGTGAGAAGGACTCTTTTTCTCAGAGTGAGTTGTCCAGTGTTCCAATTCAAAAGGAAGCTCCAGAGAATATTCCCATTCCTGTGATGAATCCAGAAGTTCCTGATGTGAGCTGTGCACTGAAGACTGCACCTGTTGCTGAATTCAGTTCAGATTGTTATGTTATGAGATTTGGTCATATCTCCAGACCATGCATTAGATACGTGGCAACTTAGACATGAACATTGTGTTTTGTTTCTAATGTCTATAGTAGTGCATGTCTAACTCTAATATTTATTTATTATATTTATTTATTTTACATTTGCTGACCGGAATAGTCCGACTGGATACATGTCCATTTTCAGTGGAGGCCCGGGGAGGAAAGCTCCAGTCATAAATACAAGACATTTCAGATTTACAATAAGTAAATATTTTACATATTACTTACAGTTTTACATTCAATAAAGGGTAAAACACATCACTCAGTCAACATATATATGTCAGTATTTTACAGATTCTGTACAGAATTACATTCAGAAGGTAAAAACACATCACTCAGTCATGTATATTAATCTCATACTAGTAGGATATTGTAACAAAAAGTCCTCAATGGGCACAGATGAGGGGAAAAGAGTTAGCTGGGAGTAGAGCAGGGACATAGCCATCGTGTTTTGAAGTATTGTATAAGACTTTTCTTAAAGTGAGCTAGAGAGAGATTAGAGGTTAGGTCGGTGGGTAGTCAGTTTCATATTTTACCAACAGAGTTAGCAAACAGAGAATCCCCAGCTGAGTTGTTAGTTTTGAAGGTATAGACTAACATTTTGTTGGATGATAGAAGGGATTTGAGGTTCTGGTAGGGGAAGATAAGGTTTCTGAGTACAGGTGCATTTTCAGGCTGGTAGAGGGTCTTAAAGATGACTACTAGTTGGTTCATCTATAGTAGGTTGGGTAATTCCATCCACCCTAGTTGTTTGAGGTTAAGACAGTGGTGTGTCCTATAGGCTGACCCAGTGACAAATCTAGCAATGTGATTATAGCAGCTCGAGAGTTTGTTCAGGTCAATCTTACTCAAGTTAGTGAATAAGGGGGAGGCGTAAAGGAGAGTGGAGAGTAGATGAGTACGGGTAATAACAGTCCTAGCTAGGGGAGTTGGGAAGGGTTTAATCTTGTATAGCGAGCCAAGTTTTTTATTTAATGCTTTAATAGTATGGTTAATATGCAAATCAAACTTAAAGTTATTGTCTATTATTACACCTAAGAGCTTGGTAGAGAGATCTGGGGAAATTATGGTGCCATTGTTCGATTTTATGTTGAAGCTTGGTATGGTAGACCTGCAAGTAGGGGAGAACAGCAGCAGCTTAGTTTTATTGGGATTTAATAGATGGCAACAATTAAGGAGCCACTTTTCAACTGTATTAAAAACAGTTTAGGATAAAGACTGCAGCTCTGTTGGGGAGGTGGCCGAGCTTATTAGAGTTGAGTCTTCAGGGTACTGAATACAAGTTGCATTTGGGATGACCTTGTACAGATCGTTGATAAAGATCAAAAATAGGAGGGGTTCCAAGATAGAGCCCTGGGGGACTCCAAGGGTAATAGGTAGGAGAGTAGATAGATTCTTCTTCCATAGGACAGCCTATTGTCTGCCATTCAGGTAAGATTGAAACCATTGGGTTGCCTGGTTGTCTAGGGAAATAGTTTCCAGTGTTTGTATTAGTAGTTGGTGGCTGACCATGTCGAAGGCCTTGGACAGATCAAGAAAGAGGGCAGAGGAAAGTTGGTTATTGTTAAGGTTTTGATTTATTACATTATAAAAGGAGAGGAGGGCAGTGGTGGTACTGTGGTGGGGTCTAAAGCCACATTGAGAGTGGGTCAGGAGCTTGTATTTGATGAGATAGTTCAGGAGTTTATTTATTTATTTTTTATTTTATTTTATATTTAACTGGGCTAGTCTAGCTGGATATACTTCCATTTTCAGTAGAGGCCCGGGGAGAAAAGCTCCAACAAGATAGAAAAATTAAAAATATCATTACATGGTGAAAGAAAGGACTGATAAAAAAATACAAGTAAATTATAACATACAAAAAGTATTTACACTTGAAAAAGCAACAGTAAATAATATTTACACTTAAAAAAGCAACAAAAATAATGTAGCACAATAAGATTCATAAGGAATTTTTCACATTGAGTAGAAATATTTCAGCAGTATGTTGATTAGAGTTTAAACAGCGCCAGCCTTGCTTACAAGCATAACAATTAAAATGTTTGGAAGTTTGTAAGGAATAGGAAAGAAATACAGTGGTGGGAGAGGGTGGTTAGTCGGGGTTACTACAAGGGCATAGCCAGTGAATTGTAAGGTGTTTTTTGAGTTTTTGTTTAAAGAGAGGCAAGGATGTGATTAGAGTTAGTTCATTGGGTAGCAGGTTCCAGTTTTTTCCCGCTGCGTTAGTAAACAGAGCATCACCAGCCATGTTGTTAGACTTTGTTATGCTAGCGAGGAGTTTGCTAGAAGAATGGAGGGAATTCAGATTTTTATAGGGGATGAGGAGATTGGAGAGTATAGGGGTAGTGTTGGGTTGGTAAAATATCTTGTGGGCAATCATGAGTTGGGAGATTATCAGTTGGTTTTGGAATTCAAGCCAGTCTAGTTGCCAAAGATCCAGACAGTGGTGGGTTCTAAAGGGATTGCCAGTGCAGAATCTGGCGATGTTATTGTAGAAAGTTGCTAGTTTGATGAGATTATGTTTCTTTAGGTTGGTATAAATAGGTGAGGCATACAGAAGAGTAGAGATTAGATGGGAGTGACCAATCTTGGTTCTGGCTGCTGGAGTTAGGAAAGGTTTTATTCTATATAAGGAGCCTATTTTTCTGTTGACTGTTTTAATGGTGTTATTTATATGGTAATCAAATGTAAGGTTGTTGTCAGTGGTTACTCCTAACAGTTTAGTGGTAGAGTCAGGGAATATAGCAGTGCCATTATTGGAAGAGACTGAGAAATCTATGGGGGAGGACTTGGTAGTGGGGGTAAAGAGAAGGAGTTTGGTTTTTTTTGGCATTAAAAAGGAGGCAGTGTTTTGTAAACCATGTTTCTACAGTGTTAAAAACATTTTGAGTAAGAGAAAATAGTTCTGATGGGGAGTATGCTGAACATATTAGCGTACAATCATCTGCATATTGAATGCAGGTGGCTTGAGGAATTGCTATGTGGAGGTCATTGATAAATAATGAGAAAAGTAGTGGTCCAAGAACAGAGCCCTGAGGGACTCTGAAGGTGACTGGCAGAACGGATGAAATTTGATTTTCCCAGAGAACTGCCTGTTGCCTATTGTTGAGGTAGGATCTGAACCATTTAACAGCCTGAGAGTCAAAGGAAAGGGATTGAAGAATATTGATTAAGAGGGTGTGGTTTACCATGTCAAAAGCTTTTGAAAGGTCAATAAAGAGTGCAGATGAGAGGATGTTTTTATTGCGGTTTCTATTGATGGTATCTGTAAAGGATAAAAGGGCAGTAGTGGTACTGTGAGATGGCCAAAAGCCATGTTGGCAGTTTGCTATTATGTTATGTTGTGATAGATGATGTAAAAGTTGTTTGTGAATGCATTTTTCCATAATTTTTGCTAAGGGTGATAAGATAGCTATTGGCCGATAGTTATAGTCATCATTTGAGTTCCCACCTTTGTGTAGGGGGATAATATTGGAAATTTTCCAAATATCTGGAATGGTTCCCTCTTTGATTGTCCTATTTATAAGGATGGATATAGGGTAGGCAATTACTTTGGCTGCTTTTTGGAGATATTGTGATGGTAGCTGGTCAGCAGAAGGAGTACATGGCTTAAGGTTTTGAATGAATTTATAGATTAGAGTAGTAGAGATGGGTTGTAGTTTAAATGTAGGTAGAGAACCTGGTGTGGTGGTGGGAAGGCTTGAATTGTCTGGGATAAGTTGACTAGCTAGAGATTGTATGGTGTCAGTGAAGAAAGAGTTAAAGGTATTGGCAGTTTGATGGGGGGTATTTGGATCTGCGTCGAGTGGGGTAGGTGTTTGAGAGTGGCCTGGGGAAAGGAGTTTATTGATACTAGCCCAGAACATCTGAGGATTGTTTTGGTGAGTTTGCTGCAGTTTACAGTAATAGTTCTTTTTATCTGTAAGTATTGCCTTTTTTGTACTATTTCTCAGCTGCCTAAAATTTAGTTGATCAGAGATATTTCTGTTTGCTCTCCACTTAGCCCAAGCTTTGTTCCTAAGCAGAATTTGATGTCTGGTTTCATTGGAAAGCCATGGGGCTGGGTTGGACTTCATTCTGATGGACCGTTTAGGTGCATGCCTATCCAGGATAAATAGGAATTTAGAGTTAACATACTTTACAGCCTCTTCAAGTGGAAGGGTTTTTAATGGGTTCCAGTCACAGGCGTTAAGTTCAGTTTGAAATAATTCTGAGTTAAAGTGTTTGGTAGAACAAGCTATCCTAAAGGTGGGGAGGTTAGGAAGTTCCTTCTTTTCTCTTATGATGTAGGTCAAAAAATGATCGCTTACATTGTCTGGCAGTGCTCCTACCTTATAAGATTGTTTCTGTTTGTTTATAAGTATCCAGTCTAAGGTGCTCTCTTTCTTATTTGGTTTGTTAATTCTGGTTGTAGAGGTTATGGTTTGGCTAAAGCCATGGAGGTTAATATGAGAAGTAGGATTTTCTGCACTAACACCTTTCCAGTCAATGTTAAAGTCGCCTAGTATTATTGTTTCTTGGGGGTAAGTAGAAGACACCCAGCTTAGTATGACCTCTATTGTAGTGATATTATTTCCGGGTGGTAAGTAAATACAGATAATGTATAAAGATTTGTTTGTATTGATTTGAAGTTTGGTGATGAGGACTTCTGTGTTACTATCCTGGGTTGGATTAGATGGTAGGGTGGAGATATGAAGTCAGTCTTTGAATAGAACTGCTACTCCACCCCCTTTGCATTTTGTTCGGTCTTGTCTCATTTTGTTATAGCCTTGGGGAATGATTTCATTGTCTTTAGTTTCTGGTTTCAACCAAGTTTCAGTGAGGCAGAGGATATCAAAGTAGTGAATATCTAGGAGGGCATGGAGGTAGGCTACTTAATTATTAATGCTTTGGATATTTAGATGTCCTATTAGGAGAGAGTTATTGAGTTTAGGGTGGGTTGTATGGACAGTGGGGTTGGTAGGGCCAGGATTGGGGTGGATGTCACCATCTTTTAAGGAGGGATTATTTAGTTTTGTTAATGAATTATACCTAAGGTAAGTTTGAATTTTCACTTTCCTTATTGTGGGTATGATGTTTATAGGTTCATAGGTAGGTACTAGGCATCGGCCCAATGGTCTACTTAAGCCTAGCCAGCAAAGTTCCATAGCTTACGCCACCCAAGAAAGTTATTTTCCTGTGCCACTGTCCAGCAGAGACACAGAAGTGATACCCAGGGTGTATTTCCTATTTCCCATTCACTCATCAAGATTTTTCTTGAAGAGTGCTAATGAAGAACTTTGCTTGACATAGATGGGTAGCTTGTTCCAGAGTATAGGAAGTCTCTGGAACAGGAATCTATCCCTCCAGCGTGTCCTGTTTATTGTGGTGACAAGGTTTAGGTCCCTGGAGTGTGTAGCTTGGAGGGATTGGGATTTCCTTAGGTGTAGCATGTCCAACAGTTCTGGGTTTGACATAGCTTTATATGTTAGGCAGAGATCACCTCGGAGTAGGCGATATGCTATGGAGTAAAGCTGGAGTTTTTTGAGGCGGTCAGTGTAGGGCATTTGTTTGAAGCCAGTAATCCTCTTTGTGAGGTACTTCTGTGGCCTTTCCAGCTGCTGCAGATGTCTTGTGAGGTACATTCCAAAAGGGGCA
The DNA here is from genome assembly GCF_019279795.1 of Protopterus annectens. Taxonomy (NCBI): domain Eukaryota; kingdom Metazoa; phylum Chordata; order Ceratodontiformes; family Protopteridae; genus Protopterus; species Protopterus annectens. Next base: position 835,446,417 of record NC_056741.1, read on the forward strand.
TTGTACTCTATAATGGGTCTGAGTGACGAGTAGAGGGGAACAATGACCTCTGTTTTCCTGGATGAGAACCCTTTTATGATGAGGTGTGCCACATTGAAGGACTTCCTGACTGCTGTGGCGATGTGACTATCAAAGGAGAGACTACTGTCCACCTGGGTCCCTAGGTTTCTTATCACGCATTCGATGTTAAGTAGATTGCTGCCTATGTGGTAGTTCATGGGTACAGAGTTTTTACCAAAGGGGATGACAGTGCACATTTTGGCATTGAGATTGAGGCCATGGCTCTGACACCAGGCATCTGTCTCAGTGAGGCCTTTCTGTAGGATGTCCACATCATTTGGGGTCTTGACTATGGCTCCTAGTTTGCAGTCACCTGTGAACTTCATTAGCCAGAGGCCTTCTGTGTTAGTCTGTACTTCTGAGAAGTAGATACCCAACAGGAAAGGTCCCAGGACGGAACCCTGTGGTACTCCACTTGTCACTGCTTTGAGGTTAGATTTGGAGTCTGCAACTTTTACAGTGTGGGTTCTGTCAGTGAGCCAGTTGGCAAACCATCTTGTGACGTAGGGATTTATACCAAATTTAGTGAGTTTAGCTATAATTCCAGAATGGGGAATGGTGTTGAAAGCCTTGGCAAGGTCAAGATAGGCTGTGTGAACCACCTTACCCTCATCCACGGCTTTGGTGACTGCCTCAAAGAAGTTATTCAAGTTCAGGAGGCATGATCTGCCTTTCACAAACCCGAACTGGGTGGGATCCAGAGTTTGGAGGTTACCAATGTCTTTGTTTGAGTTCCATGATGATACATTCCATGGCCTTGCAGACCAGGCTTGTTAGGCTAATAGGATACATTTCTCCATAATTTTGGCTAGTGGTGACAAAATAGCTATGGGTCTGTAATTTGAGAGTTCAGTAGAGTTGCCCCCTTTATGTAGTGGGATTACATGGGACATCTTCCAGATGGAGGGGACAGTAGATTCAGACATAGTTCTGTTGATCAGTATGGAGATTGGGTAGGCTATAGCATTGGCTGCTTTTTGTAAGTACTCTGCTGGGAGGAGATCAGCAGACAGGGTAGTTGGTTTCAGTTTCTTAATCAATGTGCAGGTGACAGATGTAGAGACTGGTTGAAAGTTGAAGGTGGGATGAGAACTGGACAAAGTGGTAATTGGACTTGAGAAACTGGGGGATAACTGACTGGAAGTTGCTGGATACTTTCTGTGAAGAAACTGTTGAAGGTATTGTCTTGAAGTTTTTGGTTGGTACTTTGGGGGGGTAGGGGTGATGGATCGCCCTGGTTGGAGAAGTTTATTTATGCCTGCCCAAAACTTCTGAGGTTTGTTATGGTGTTTTTGTTGTAGGTGGCAGTAATAGTTTTTTTTGTCAGTCATAACAGATTTTTTAGTATCATTCCTCAGCTGACTATATTTAATTTTATCTGTGGGGACTTTAGTGGTTCTCCAAGTGGCCCAAGCCTTATTTCTAAGTGAGACTTCTTGTCTGGTTTCTACTGAAAGCCATGGGGCAGTTATTGCTTTAGTTCTAATTGATCGTGGTGGTGTGTGGGAGTCAAGGATGACTAGGAATTTACTATTGAAGTAATTTACAGCCTCTTCAAGTGGTAGATGTTTTAGGACTGACCAATTACACCATTTGAGATCATTTTGGAAGTTAGTGGGGTTGAATTTATTTTTGTTCCTAACTGTTTTATAAGTGGGTAGGTTTGGGATGTCGCCCTTTTGCCTGAATATATAGGTGAGCAAGTGATCACTTATATCATAAGGCAGAGTCCCAGATTTGTACATATGGGGATGACTATTAATACATATCCAGTCTAGGGTACTTTCTTTATTGCTGGGTTTACTTATCCTAGTGGTGGTGGATATTACCTGTGTGAATCCATGTAGATTTACATGGTTAATAGGGGGTTCAGAGGAACAGGTGTTCCAGTCTATGTTAAAGTCACCAAGAACAATGGTTTCTTGGGGGTAGTTGCTTGACAGCCAGCATAGTATATCTTATAGAATATTTATGTTATTACTTGCTGGAGGGATAGATTCCTGTCCCAGAGACTTCCCATACTCTGGAACAGACTACCTGTCTATGTCAAACAGAGCTCCTCATTAGCACTCTTCAAGAAAAATCTTGATGATTGGATGGGTAATAGGAAATTCACCCCGGGGATCACTTCTGTGGTTCTGCTTGACAGGGGGACAGGAAAATAATTTTCTTGGGTGGCAAAAGCCAGGGTACATTTTTGGCTAGGCTTGTATAGGCCCTAGGGCCAATAGCCTAGTACCTACCTATGAACATATGAACCTATGAACCTGGAGGGATATAGACACAGCCAATATTTATGCATTTGTTTTTATTAATATGCAGTTTAGTAACCATAATTTCAGCTTTATTAACAGGTGTGGATTGTGGGGCTTCATTGGTCATCTCTAGCATGGTTTTGTAAAGAACAACTACCCCACCTCCCTTTCTACTGCTACAGTCAAGCCTAAATATATTATAACCTGGTGGTATAACCTCGTCTGAGATTGATGGTTTTAGTCAGGTTTCAGTAAGACTAAGAATATCTGGGGAAAGATAATCCAGGAGGGCATGAAGGTGCTGAAGCCTATTATTTAAGCTCCTAATGTTTAGGTGGCTGACTAGGAGTGAGTTAGGAGGTTTGTTTAAAGTTTATAGGTTATAGGGAGAGGTAGTACTAGTGTTATAGCCTTTGCCTGAGAATGGACCAGGGTTTGGGTGGATGTCCCCATCGATTGTGAGGTTCCAATGTGATTTATTTGTCAGCTTTAAACATTTGATGATTAGGACATAGTATCTTCTGATTCTGGGATTGCAATATCTTGTTCTAATGGGTAGGTGGTGTTTGGTGTGGAAGGAGCTAGTTATAAAGAGTTTTTTTAACTGTTCTGACTTATTTGGTACTATCAGTATGTTTGTTTGACCTCTTGGGTAAGGGAAACCATGACAGTTCTAATGTTCATAGGCAGTAAGTATGTGTGAGATAAGATTAGAGATGTTAGAAAGAGTAGCATAATTAATTTGGGTGGAACTGGCAGCAGTGCCATAGTATATCTATTGTGTGCTGCTCAGACTATTGTAAGATAAATGAAATAGGGTGGATGAGGGAGTGTTTTTTTTAATGATTCAATTGTTACTGATTGTTTCAATGAGTGGGGGGTGTGGCTTTAATAGTCTAAATTTAGCAGCAGTAGGGGCAGGTGGAATTTGGGGCAGGGTGGAGCGCAGATCGAACCTGAGCATAGCAGGGATTCATCAGATCACGAGGTTGTTAGAGTCTGTGTATGGTATGTAAGTAAAATAGAGATTTAATGTACTGTTACCCAGCATTTTTATTCTTTGGTTACTTTAATTTTTAGTTTTTTAACTAGCTTTTCTTTGACTATTACAAGACATATCATATGGCCCAGTAGTTCAAAATGCAAATTAAGCATTTAAACTGATTTTCAGCTAGTTGTTATGGGTTTAATGGGTAGCAAAGGTAGTAACAGGGCAAGGAGTTCCTTTTGGAGTAGTTCTCTTAGAGTAAGCCAAATTATAGGTAGTAATACTACTTGGGGCCTTTGCAGGGGTTTTTAAGGAGTGCTATAGACCCAGTATGGCTTGCCAGTACAGTATATACAGCCAGTATAGTTATGGTGGTAACCTTGTCAGGTCTTTTCAGTTCTGAGGGACAGGGCAGGATAATTTCCAAGTAGTTTTGAAGAAGAGTCCTTCTATTGTTTCAAGCCTTTCTGGATGTGGGCAGTTATACACAATTATAGCATATACATTGTTTTTACCCAGGGCAATCTTTTTAAGAGGGAGGATGTAGATCAATGTGTGTATATACCTTTAAGAAGCTATCCAAGGGCTTGCACAAGTGTATAAATACTGAGCATGTGCAAGTCTGACTGCCATTTTGTAGTAAACTGATGGGATGTAAGCATCTATGTATATAAGGTCTGTCTGTGAATCAGTTTGTTTATATTTTATGATGCTGCTATCAGTCCTGTGTTTCTATGTATTAAAGCATCTAAACGAAATAATCCTCCTGCTTGTCATCTATGTTAGAGAGGGACGAGTGACAGTCTTATCACATCTTCACAAAGACTCGATAACTTTAAGATCCAATCCCTCTAATGCCTAAATTGGTTTTAAAGTTTACATTAATACAGGCAATTCATCTCCCTGTTTTCCCAGAACCAAAAAACAAAGGAGAAATAATTATTTACATTCTGTATGTCCACAGGCATGTTAATCACTACAATGGTAGAACAAAGTCCTTCAGGAATTCTAATCAACTAATTATTTCCTATGAAGGCAAGAAAAGGGGCAATCGCTCAAAACAGGCACTTTCTAAATAGTTGTCACACTATTTTTTGTCATTCTTACCATAATAAGACATTTCCAGGCAAAGGCAGGATCAACTCTACTAGGGCTCTGGCTACTTCTGTGGCTTTTTGGAAAGGGATGAACTCTAAAAGTGTTTTAGAGGCAGCAACTTGATCTTCTGTATACACGTTTACCAAGCACTACAAACTAGATTCTTTCTCTAGGGCCAGACCAGGCTTTGCTAAGGCTTTTCTCCAAGGGTTCCTAGACTCTGACCTTTCTCCCTTGCTTTCTAAGCTTTGGTATTCATCCCCTATAGCTTGGTCTACTTGACAATGATATAGTGCTAAAAATAGTATGGTTATGTAAATAAACGTAGCATAACAGTAGATGTTGGGCTAGATCACTTTTGCAGTGCAAACACCTTCTCTCTTTCACCCTTCTTTTTGTTACTTTTTCTTCCATTGTGTGTGTGTGTGTGTGTGTGTGTGTGTGTGTGTGTGTGTGTGTGTGTGTGTGTGTGTGTGTGTGTGAGTCATACTTATTCAGCAGGGCTCTAGGCTCCCTTGTTCTGAGGCAAGAAAGCTCTGAAACCTTGACACTCTAACCACTGACTTTATGCCATGCTTTTCTTGCTCTGCAGTGGTTAAGGCACATGTAGCTATGGAAACTGGCCAGTTATCCATTCGTTGACAGGATATGCCCCATATAGCTTAGGCTACTCTTGACAGTGATCTATTTGAACATCTTCTGTTATGGGAAGTTTACTTACACAACTGTACTTTTCTCCAACATCTCCTGAGATTCCAGTGACTTCCCTATTTTCTATCACCTTCATATAAATATCTGTCCTCCTGTAATCTTAAAAAGGGGATATATAACACTAAGATACAGTCTGTAGCCAGGTGGAGTTGGTGCCTGTCTCCAGGATGCTGAAAGTATGAACATTAGGCTCCTGGATACTGGCCATTGGCCACCTATATGTCTAATGGCATAACTTTTTCACCAGCAAATATTTTAATTTGCCTAAAGAACTCAGTGTCTGGTAGCCCTTTTTTTAAACCTTCATCCTTTGGGGTGATTAGGACAAGGAGGAACATTCCATTTCTTCACCTTCGTTATTGATATAGATCTAAGGAAGAAGAATCTTTAGTATATAGATAATTGCGTCCTTTTTAGTACCAGACACAGATTCTTATGAGGAAAACTCTTTTTTCTTAGAGTCTGTTTATGAAGATATTTAATTTTTCATTCATCTACAGACTGGATAAAGCCACTAGACTCAAGTATACCTTGGAATGTTCTCTGAAATGATCGTTCGACGGATGAAGATTTTGGCAAATAGGATTTGACATTTAGTGCGTTCGACAATATGACATAGACCTGTTTATATATACCTCTATCTATCTATCTATCTATCTATCTACATATATATATATATATATATATATATATATATATACATATATACACACACACACGCACACACACATATCTATCTGTCTATATATATATATATATATATATATATATATATATATATATATGTATAGTATGTATATTTATTTATTTGATATTTGTTTACCTTGAAAGTCCAGTCCAACTGGGCCAAAAAGTGCCCATTTTGAGCCGAGGCCTGGGGCGAAAAGCTCCACAATCAGAAAAATCAATTACAGATATTTTAAATCACAAAGTATCATGTAACACTGCAAAACACAGGAGTGAAAAACTGTTGTTTTCAGAAAAAAACATATGTTTTGTAGTACAATGCAATAAAAAACAATAACATGAGTTGGAGAAAATATGTGAGGAAAAACTCATTAGTCATATTATTTGTTACATAGATTAGTATGTGATAAAAGAGACCTGAGACAATTCTAATAAAATATTTTAAAGAGATACTAGAGATTACAGGATTAGAGACGGTGTGGGGAAATTGAGTGATGTCTTATTATGAGAGAGGTTGTTCATATTAGGGTCATAGAAGGAAGTAAGGATGGAGAGGAAAGGAAATTATAAGAAGAGTGTAAGGTAGAGTGTTTTCAGGTAGGTTAGGTGAGTAGGGAGGAAAGCGTCAGTGGTAGAGGAAAGGTCTGCAGAGAGAAAGTGGATATGGTAAGAAAAATAAAATAAAGGAATGGAGTGGGAGGTTGGAGAGGGTTGTGAGGTGTGACTTAGGTTGAAGGGGGGTGGTGAAGTATAGTGAGTTAAGTTCAGCCAGGACTGATACAGGAGCAAGTCCATAATTTTGTAAAGTGTTCTTTTAGTTAGTATGTAAAAGTGGGTAGATTAGAAATAGTTCTGGTGGTTATAGGTAAGGAGTTCCATTTTTTTGCTACTGAGTATGAGTACAGGCTTTGTCCAGGGATTTATCTGGTTTATTTATGGTGAGAAGTTGTCTGCTTCTGATCTGAGAGTTCTTGTAGGAAAATATGTGTTGATTAAAGCGGTAAGAGCTGGGAAGGCTAACAGTTTGTGTATGATTTCATGTATTGTTATAAGTTGAATTTAAGAAAGGTGCAGGGAGAGTTCCAGCCAGCTAAGGGTATGCAGAGCTTTACATTAATGGGTAAAGGAGGATGAATTAGTTGCAAACTTGGCAATTTTGTAGTAGCAGCGTTCAAGTTTTTTTTTCTTGTTATGGATGATTGTAAATTGGTTAGAACTGGGGTTCCATAGAATAGGGAGGGCAGAATGTAAGTTTTGGCTAGAATAATTTTTGTGGGTGTGATCAGAAAATGTTTGTTTCTGTATAGCAAGCCGAGTTTTTGACAGGTTTTCTTGATATTGCTTTGGATGTGGAGGCCAAAGTTCAGAGTATCAAATATTATGACTCCTAATAATTTGGTATGGTGAACTAATTCAGTTTCAGTACCATTTGATGAAAAGGGTTTGAAAGATGATTTTTGTAGGAGTGTGAGTTTTTTGGGTAAAGAGAAGAAGTTTCTTTTCATTTGGGGTGAGTAAGAGTTGAGCTTTTGTAAGCAGATTTCAACAGAGATGACAGCTTGTTGAGTGATTTCTTGGAGGTGAGTTAAGGTGTTTGAAGAGCAGATGATGATAAGAGTCATCTGCATATTGAACCATGGTGCCTTCACAAGATGATGAATGTAGGTTATTGCTAAAAACATTGACTAGTAGAGGGCCAAGGATGGGTACTGTTGGAACTCCTGTGGAAATGGGAAGGTATGTAGAGAGCATAGGAGTTAATGAAAGGAGGAACCTCAAGTGCTCCTTTTTGTAGGGGATATGCTTGCAGTGTTGGTAAGTGGGAATGTGTGTGTTAATGTTAACATTTTCAGATATACTGAAATTTCAGTATTAGGGTTGGAGAATGAATGTGTTTGTGTTTTGTGTGTGTGTGTGTGTGTGTGTGTGTGTGTGTGTGTGTGTGTTTATACGCTAAAGTCACAGTAGGAGCTAGGAAAGGGAATAGATTTAGTATTGTGCATGTGTGCTGCTGTATGTGAAATGTATGAGTGTCTTGTTTAGCGATAAGTATGGGGTGTCCAACCTTTTGGCCTGCTGGGGCCGCATTGAGTGAACAGAAATAGTCTTGGGGCCGCATATAAAATATATCATATAGTTAACTTTTTTTTTGCTCCGGAAGACCACAGTCGACCTCCTGGCTGTACTGTAGGTGCATTTGAGCAATAATTAAATGTAATAAATGCCTAATATTTGCCTTAAAATTCTAATTCTAATTCCCTAATCTAACAGTTAACTCTAACATGTTAGTTAATATATATATATATATATATATATATATATATATATATATATATATATATTTATATTTTTTTTTTTTTTTACAAATAAACAGATATTCACTACAGCACTAGCATTTCTCACTGGGAAAACCATTCCAGCAGTCCAGCTACATAAAATGTCAACATCAGCAGTCCTACAATACTATAATCCACAAAAATAACCCAACAAATTTGCAATAAAGTAAAGAATTCACATTACTGACTTAATAAAACAATTCTGAATAAGGTACAAGAGGGTCTCACCCAAACAAATAACTGGTGCCAGAAATATGGCCTCAAGCTAAATGCCAAAAAATGCATCATCATCCCTTTGAGGAGAGTGATGTCCCCACAAATTATCACATTAATAACAATGTTGTAAGCATGCAATAAGTCGTATGGTACTTGGGCACCCAGGTTGATAGAAACCTGACTTTTGACCACCACGTTGTCTCTGTTGTAAGGAAAGCTTTGTACATGGCCCACTTCATTAGTAAGGGTATCTCCTCCAGGGACAAGGAGGTCGTAAGATCCCTGTATTCTTCCTTTACAAGAGCCATTATTGTGTGCAATGCCCTTTTTGGCATGTGCCTCAGCAAAACACCTTGCCAAAGAAAGACTACAACCATTTCTGACAAAAAAGGTCAAAGGACTAAGTTCACTTAGTTATCCAAACAGACTAAAAAGCTTCTTGCTTTCCTCTGTCTCTCACTGGCCCCTATAAATGTCATCATTGGCTTGCTTTCCAGGCTAAGAAAGATCCTGCCTTAAGAGACGTCCTCTACCTCAGAAATACTGGTTATACTTAAAACGCTCACTACAAAGACCACAGCCTTCACTGCAACATAAACAAACCACTTTTATGGACAGGTTCTTGACAAAAACCTTCAACTTCTGTAAAAAGCTCCTCTCATTATCAAACAATGTAGTTCAGCAACAAGATGGCTGGATGGATAGCCATAAATGTAGTCCTTGGGTAAGTAGCATAGCCTTCATCAAACCAGATGGAAAATCCACATACTAACCTTTCCCAGCTGGATGGCTAAGATCTAATATTGGTTACTCAAGTCTAGTTGCCCAAGAAGAGGGGCATGTTTAACTAAGAATTCCATTTGCAAAATTATATTCAGTATACATATTAAATCTCTCTCTCTCTTACACACACACACACACACACACACACACACACACACACACACACACACAAAAAGCCCCTACTTGTAAAATAGGCAACCTCAGTAATCACATGACACTGACTCACTGAATGAAATTGTCTGGAAGTCAAAATATCTGAAAAAAAATCATAACAGAGATGGATTCATCCATGTCATTTCCAATCACCAAAAGGACCATCAATAAATCAACAAACAACTGCTCGGCAAAAAGTAAATCAATAAGAACACCATAAACTATAATGCTACATACTGGTGTAAACATATAACTTGTGTCAATCCCCAGGTTAATCCATACCAAAAGATTGTTTCAGAGCTTCAGCTATGTACAAACAGCTTTCTCCTAAAAACTTAACTCATTGATATTTGCCTTGCTGTAATTATAACTGTAAAAAAGTTTATTCTGTACCTCAGTGATTCTCACTGTTACGAGATGTAATCTCTGCCATATTGTATGAGTACTACATCCATAATTTGCTGTCTCTCTCTCTCATGTATTGTATTATATTGTTTTGTGTTATTTTTGGAGCTTTTCTCCCCGGGCCTCCACTGAAAATGGACCTGTGTCCAGTCAGACTTTCCCGGTAAACAAATGTAAAATAAAATAAAAGTAAACTTCCCTCCAATCTAAAGCCATTTGACATTCCGACATTTTAATTTGTGCAGAAGTTACTCACAGACTGACGTTTACTGAGCTGTAATGCTGACCTTAGCTTTTGAAAAAAACAAATTCCCAGGCTTTGTCAATAGCTCAAAGTGTAGAGAGGATTATTTATTTATTATATATTTATTTATTTTTGGAAAACATCTTTAAAACTGTTAAATTGATTACACACCCAGAAACACAGAAAAATTATTGTGATTATGTAAACCACAAACTGCTGCAAGAAATCAAAGTCACATTAGCACTCTATGCTTATGTCCGAACAGATGAATCATACCTGTCAATTCCAAAAGAAATAAAGTAGCTTAATAAGAAGGTTATTTGCAAGGTTACATGGCAGTTTATATTGGAAATAAGCAGAGATATTAAAAAGGCTCTGTTTTTCATAATTATGCCGAAAAGTCTTCCAAGGTAAATACAACTTCTGATTTAGTATGGAACCATACCTCTCAACCTTAGAGCAAGAAATCTGGACAAATCGAAAAATAAAAGTGGGACACAGGCCCAAAAATAGTTATGCATCGCAGACACCATTGAAACAACTGTAGCTGCAAACATTATACATCACTTATAATCTTTCTATCCCATCATTGTCAGGTAAGCATTATGTGGCTCATTCAATCCTGTCTTCTTTTGCATCAAGGAAAACCATGCTTTGAAATGACAAATGCATTAATATAATAAATAAAACACATTGCATCCACATCCTGCAACTTCCTACCTGCAAGCAACCACAGAGCTTTCACTGAAACTAGGGTTGCTTGTTTCCCCAGAATGACAGCTCTCCCTAATTAAGTCAAATGGTATACAATCCACCAGTATCTGGACTACCTGAAATAAATTAAATTATGGCCTGTAAATTGAAAGTACACTTTGTTTAATTAAACTATATTTCTAAGCCCACTTATTGTATTTTTACAGTAACATCCCAATATCCATTTCCAGGTCACTTTACAAGACATTGGCAGTGGTAGACTTGGCATCCTTCAAAACCCCACAGGCCCACGCTAATACATTGTCCATTAAATGTAAATATCCATCCACTGTAAATGGCAAGAATCTATGTCTTAAAAAATCTACTTCTGGCATGCGTACCCAAGTATTAGGTTTTGAAACAAAGAAACATATTCTTCACAGTCCGAAAGTCTCTGTCTTTAATAATCATCTACTGTTGCAGCACTCCCAACACATAAGCACACACATACACACTAAAATCCCCAACATTTAAAAAATAATATTGTGCCCACTTGAATTGCCAGTATTGATGATCCGCCAAAGCTATGCTTACTGTTGTCAAATTTACCACTGCTTAGAACCCACCAATGAAAAAACAGTACTATGTGCTTTTTTGTTTGTCTGAAAAAACAATACAACTTTATATGCTACAGTCCCACATAGTCAGTCCACTACTGACCCATTAACCCTAGGGCTGCTGTCTCATTCTTACTTCCTGGAACTGCATTACCTTGGATGACTACTTTTATTTCCTAAGCAAAAGACACAAATTGGAAGATGAGACAAAAATCCAGACATTCTTTGAAAATCCATTCAGTTAAGAGATATGTGTTCATGTTCAATACAACACTCTCCCTGTCAGGAAAGCCGCAATTTAATGAAAGTGTACTCTTAATGTATGATGTATTTGTGAACTAACTTGTTTGTGTTTGGTAGGTAGACTGATCATTGTTAGCCTCTTTGTGCATGCATATCTCTCTGTCATGCACACACACACACACACACACACACACACACACACACACTCTTCTTCTACTTTCACGCGCACAATTCTGCTTTCATGCATGCACTCACTCTGTACTTACCTATTAAGACAGGTAATTGCTGTCCCTTTCAAAGGCAACAGAGGCAAATCCATACATGAGTCCCTCTTCAGCAAGAACACACACACACACACACACACACACACACACACACACACACACACACACTGATTGTTCGGTACAAAATAATGGCGTAAACACACTGACCCATTTATGGCTCAAAAACAAAACTAGAAGGGTGCTTTGTCACATGTGCACACCGACATTAGCATTACAGGTCACGGGAGTGAAAAACACAAAACAAAAAAAGTGTTTTGGGGCATGCGTACATCGATGTTGCAGTTAGAGGTTGAGGGCCGCATGGAAGAGCTCTGAGGGCCGCAGGTTGGACACGTCTAGGGAAAGGGTTTTTCATAAGATAATGTTTATGGTTGGGTTTAGAGGCAGAGTTAGGGTTAGTACATATGACAAAGTAGCTCTTAGTATCTGTGTAGCATACACTACTTCTAAGATGAACACGTTTTGATTACTTTTAATTGCAAAATGCTACATAGACCCACACAAATACCTGATGTGCCATTGTGGTGACGTTATCTTTGGGGAGTGCTAAGATAAACAGACTGATGCTTCACTGCCATTCTCTATAGTGTGTTGTTGCAAAATGTCTTGCGTACTTTGTGAACAATGATTGCTTGAAAAGTGCAGAATGACACAAGATGTTATTTCTATGCCATCTGGTACTCTGCTCAAGACACCATCAAATAACTCAGCAAAGGACAGAAATTAATTGTAATGCATGGAGCACTGCTCTAGAATGAGACACAATATTAACAGTACTTTGAAAAGTGCTTAACAATTGTTAACCCCTTTCAAAGCTTTGTTAATATTGGGACTCATGCTAGGCACTGAGTACCGCCAGTGCTAGCTAAGGGTTTTACTGGCTTTCAAAGCTGCTAAATGGCTTTGTGTTTTTTTTTCTGCAACTAATAGTGCATGGAGAAAATAAAAACAGAATGAAGAACATCCTGAATGTACTCGTTACTTCAGTTGATGTATACTCTCTGAAACAATAATAAAAACTATATAGTTATCTATTCCTCCACAAAGTCTGGGAAATGCAGAATGCACTTATATATGCAGGACTGTACAAAATGTCTGAGGAATTAAATATTCAAAGACAGCTCTTCCAGAAATCATGCGCTGCATTTATCTGTTGTCAGCCAACACTTTAGGTTTCCTTGGGAATGAGACCTGTTCACCTTATTGCTTCAAGAATGTATGTTAAATGTCATATAGTTGCAAAGACATAGTATCCTTCATAGTTGCAAAATGATTGTCTGTCTAATATCATATACTGTTAGCTCATGACCAGATACATTTTCTGATGTCTAGCTAACAGCTCCATCAGAGCTGTAACTGTTTGTCTCAAAAATTCTACTTCTTAACTTCCCTGTACCAATAGGTCATGCACTAATTAAGGTCTCTAAGAGTAATAGATAAACCACTTATTTACCTTCTTAGCTTAAAAGGTCATCCTTAGGTAATATCTTAAAATTAATCACACAGTGTTTGCCTGCAACAGGCTGTTATAGACATTTTATTCACTGTGATAACCATATCTCTGATTTCCCCACAACCTCCATGTTTCCACTTAATTCAGCCAATACTGTGCATGTAGGTGTTGAGTTAAGCAGATTTTGGGTCGTATCAAAACGATGTTCAGCCCTAGTATCCGTTATTAGTTTTAGTTTGGAACTCTTCATTATCATACCTGGCTAAATATATCATTTACAAAATTAGCTCACAATCTGTCTCCTTCGACACACACGTTTAGGAACATCGTATCCCTCTTTTGAAAGATCTGCCACCAAATCAGAGTGGCCGATTATCATAAGGAAGAGTTTCAAAAGTAATCCACCTTTATTCATGTATGTAGGGAGTTAAAATAAAACTCTTCTTATTTTAGTGCCCCTGCTGTACTTTGAAGTGCCAGTTATGCCAACAGTGTTGATATCATACCCTCAATCCTTTAATTCTAGTAACCTGTTAATAAATGAAAATACAATCCAAATAAATACCAGTACACAGTGGCTTTCAGGTTTGTCATTTCAGACTTTCTCATTCAGGTACTGTGAATAAAGTTAATTTATTAGCAATGTGCTAGAGAATTATATATCCCCAGCCTTCCTTTTTAACTTTTTTTGAATGTTACTGTTTCATTAAAATCGAATGCACAGCAGTAAGTTTTTTACATGTCACACAGAAAAACTAATATGCTCAAGATCCATTTCTGTTCATGCCAATCTGTATGATGGTTGTTTTTGAACGAACTACAACAGCTGAGCCATGCTTAGACTTAAATTATCACCATCTGTGCCTTATGGAAAACCAGTTATATGTTCTGTACATCTGAATTTAGTCTGGTCAGTAGGTTATAATATAGCTTCAGTCTGTCTCTATAGCAGAATGTGTGGAACTGTTGCCATGACAGATGTGTCTCTGAGGATCCCCATAGTCTGGCACAGGCTCTGCATCCATGTGAAGCACAGTCCATCCCTAATCCTATTTAAGTGTAACCTTGACCAATAGATGAGAAATCAGAAATTCATGCTGGATCTGCCTCTGGTAGACAGAAACAGACAGTAACTATTCCCAAACTAACATGCCCTCCATATCCTCTAGAAACTACTTAACATACCCCCTCCTAATACATATCCATGATTCATAGGGACACAATTGGGTTGGGTTGCATGGCTAAGCTTACAAAGCTTTATTTAATAAAGATCCTGGTGTATATTTTGTTGTTTTATTTAAGCTTACAAAGGCCCAAGTGGTCATTGGCCAGGTAAATACTTATTATGAACCTATGAAAATACCACACATAGGTAAGAATGCAAACCTTGAATTAACTCAGGAAAATATATCGCTCATAGTGTTCATCAGCCATAAACCTTAATTTGCACAATATTTTAATGTACTGAAGCACTGCTGTCTTCATTTCTGTTTGGTAGCTGCCTCATACTTTCTCATTTTATTGACCAAACATCTTTAACCATTACTGCTGTATTGCATTTCCAGTGCAAACCATCATTCAGCACTGATTATTATTTGTTCTTCTTGTACCAAAAGAAAAATGTCTGTTGTTATCAATACAGCTCCCTCAGTTACTGTAATCAGGCATGTTATACCTCTACTTACTCTTAAAACCTGGGCTGTAGCGACATTTACTTACCTAAACTAGCAGAATGTGTATATTCACTGACAGCCATTTGAAGACTTAAAAAAGTACTCTTACACTTTCTATTGGGATGCTAGGTTTTATGTTTTCAACTAATGTTCCAACAAATGACTACAATGTGGAATTATTCTGGAATCCTGTTTCTCTTCAAGACCTGATAGTTCTGCTATTAGATTTCTCTTGATACAGAATAGTATATGCAGTCGAACCTACCACTGCAAATGTATATTATGTGCAAATTCCATTGTGTACACAGTATAATTTTTTCCTGTTAAACGCCATATAAAGGAAGGGAGACATTAAAAGGTTTGAGCAAGGGATCATTAGGGCACATTGCCCTGATTACTGTATCATGCAACTGGCCTTGTACTGTTTTGTGCCCTGACTATCTTACAATAAATGTTCCTTCTCGGCTCATTTCCTTGGGATTGGTTGACCTGTATGCAGAACTGGTTGTATGTTTAGAATATCTACAAAAAGGGATGGTATTTTACTGTCACTGCTTAACTGAATTCTAACAAATACTATCAGGCTCATATCTACATGTGTAATGCATTTTACTTCACAGTGTCATTTTGTTTCCCTGTGAACAGCTGTTGGGATAACAGTATAGAGTATTACTGCAAGAACATAAACTTGCTGTCTAAAGGTCATCCAAAATGAGAAATAAAACTTGTCTTTCTAAAAATATCACTGTGGTTGGTTGGCTTGTGAGAGAATTGCATACTATGCTCCTGGCAAATCTGATTTGACTTACTGCTGATGCTTCTGATAACTTTCTGCAGGTTATTCCCACATCCTGGAGTCAATGCATTCTCCTTTGTTTGCAGAATTGCAGGTTCATTTTCTTCACTCATCTGAGTAAGGCACTTTAATTAAAATTAAAGTACTTAAGCAGTTCATCTTTGTGTACTTGAAGCACCTCAGAGAAAGGCATTAGGATTCTCCATTTACTGGTATTCCCACTGCTGTCAGGTATAGATCTCATAAGCAATTCAAAGCTGCAGACTGGAAACTAGCCCAGTCTGAATGCAGAGCTGATAGGGGTCCAAATGGAGAAATGACAGGGGTCCAGATGGAAAGATGATAGTGGTCAAAATGGAGAGATGATAGTGATCCAAATGGAAAGATAATAGTGGTCCAAATGGAGAGATGATAGGGGTCCAAATGGAGAGATGATAGTGGTCCAAATGGAGAAATGATAGGGGTTCAAATGGAGAGATGATAGGGGTCCATATAGAGAGATGATAGGGGTTCAAATGGAGGGATGACAAAATCAGCAAATAAAGTAGAGTAATATTGCTGGAACTGAATTCATGCTCAAGTCTTGGTAAGTACCTTCATCTGGTGACCCTGTTTTCATAAAATCTCACCAAGACAACACCGATATATAGACAGCATTTTGTATATCATACATCATATATCATAGACAGAGGTAGATACAAAAATAAAAAAGACAGCTGGGTACACAAGTCCCAGGATAAAAAAAAGTACCCAATTCTAGTATGTGCACTGATGCCAGGACTAGAATCCTCAAGACAGAGAAGTATTCCTACAATGGGGTAAGGCCACGCTCAGGGGGAGGATGCCCCCTCCTGTTGTAGAAGGAAGTAGTAGTCCACTCATTGTGAGTGGATGTAGCTCATTGGTAGAGTTCATTTGCATGTATGCGGTCCTGGGTTCAGTCCCCATCATCTCTACAGTTTTAGAGCTTAGTGACCTAGTGGGCTAATGCACTGTGTTGTAGTTGACAGGGTACCAGGTTTGAGACTTGGCCAGGGTAATTATTTGTTGGTGGGAGGGTGGCATAATGGTTAAGGTGTTTACCTTGCAGACACAAGGTGCAGGGTTTGATTCTCACATGGGGTAATTGGATTGGCTAGGCTAAAATGGCCCACAAGGGCAGTTAGCCTAATACTAATCAACAAATAACACAAAAAAGTGACAGGCCAAAAAAAGAGCCATAAAGGTGATAGAGTGGACTGTTCAGAATAAGGAAGACATTATTTATTGTTACTATTATGCAAGAAGTCCAGAATTTCTTGACAGAAGTTATTGAAAAAGATTAAGAGAGAGATGTTAGAGGAAAAAATACTTGCAAAAGAAAAACTATCAAAAGCTCCAAATACAAATTTGGGTTCATTAATACAACAAATCCACGACAAACATTATATAGACAAAGAAACTTTGGTCAACTTGGAAAAAGAAGAGACAGAGAAAGTGTAAAAATATAAGGGACAAATCCTAGAGATGTTTGAAAGTTATAAAAAAGAAACATGGACATGGGAAAGAAAAAGTAATCTCCTATAGTACAATATTTATGCAAAGGAGAAAGCCAAACTAATCAATACAAAAAAGGCAGCTCCAGAGATATTTGAAGAGAAATACAGGCAAAGGCACCGAAATATGGACAATTTTACTGTACAGAAAATATGATCATAAAAGAAGAAGATAGAGCAGAAGAGTAGTAAAGTAGAAGTTAAACAAATGGTAGCTGAAATCATGGCATACCAGCAAAGTGAGTGATTTAGTGTAGAATGTCTAACAGCATGATGGACCAATGAGTCCCCAAAGTAAGGGGAAACAGGTAGAGCAGGAGACATCTGAAGAAGAAATATGGACATGCGAAAGAAAAAAAGATTTAATATGATGCAATATTTATGCAAAGGAGAAAGCAAAACTAATCAATACAAAAAGCAGCACCAAAGATATTTGAAGAGAAATATAGGCAAAGACATCCAGATATGGAAAATTTCACAATATGAAAAATAAGAAAACAAAAGGGAATATAGAAAAGATGATTAATAATGAAGAATTTAAAGAAATAAAAACTGATGTTATGGGTTACATGTTTATTTTTTTTTTTTTATTATTTTACATTTGTTAACCGGGCTGGTCTAGCTGGATACATATCCGTTTTCAGTAGAGGCCCGAGGAGAAAAGCTCCAATACAAAATGGTAGTACATATTTCAATTACAAGATTCAAAGTATAGTTACTAAAAAGAGAATATAGATTACATATGCAGGAATGAAAAATTACATAGATGTTATATAAGACAAAGGACAGACAGGAAGTTATACACAAAACATTGATTTCGTTAGTATTACTGGAAAATAGACTGAAATCGGAGATCTTCCTCATTACTATAAGGAAAGAGAGATTTTAGAGATCTGCAATTAGGGAAATGGGCTAGGGATATGGGACTAGAAGTTATGAGATATGTAGTTAGTCAGGTTCACGACATGGGCATGCCCATTGTGTGGAGAGATATTCTTTAAGGTTAAATTTGAACTGATTGAGCGAAGTAGTAAGTCTAAGGTTGTTTGGCAGGGAGTTCCACTGCTTGCCAATGGAACTGGCGTAAAGGGCATCCCCACCTGAGTTTTTTGCTTTAATGGTTAGGATCTGAATGCTGTTTGATGATCGGAGACTGTTGAGGTTAGTATATGGAGTCAGAATTTTGCACAGTGAAGGAGTTCTATCAGGATGGTTGATTATTTTATAAGCTTCGGCGAGTTGGCTAAGTTTGAGGAGATTTGGCAGTTCCAACCAGCCAAGTTTCCTCAGGTTAAGGCAATGATGGGTTCGATAAGGGGAACCTGTAATAAATCTGGCAATGTGGTTGTAGGCAAGAGAGAGCATGTTAAGTTCACGTTTATTGAGAAAAGAGAGGATCGGGGAAGCATAGAGGAGGGAAGAGAGGAGATGGGTACGGGCAATAGTTAATTTGGTAGTGGGAGTTAGGAAGTTTTTAATTCTGTACATAGATCCTAGTTTTTTGTGAACAGACTTTACTGTTTGGGTAATATGTATGTCGAATTTGAGCTTATGATCAATAGTAACACCTAGCAGTTTGGTACTGGTGACAGGGGTTATGAGGGTCCCTTTATTGGATTTGATATGGAAGGTTATGTTGTTAGTGTTTGGGAATTCTTTACCTAGAGGTGAGAAGACGTTGGGGAAGAAAAGTAATAGTTTCGTTTTAGCTGGGTTAAGTAGGAGTTTTAAGTCAGTGAACCATTTTTCAACTAGTGAAAAACAATGTTGTGTGATCATTTGGAGATTCGAGAGGGAGACGTCGGAGCAGATTAAGGTGGAGTCGTCGGCATATTGTATGCAGGTGGATTTAGGGATGACTGATTGAAGGTCATTTATGAAGATGGAAAACAGAAGTGGGCCCAGTATCGAGCCCTGAGGAACACCTATGGTGTTGGGGAGCAGTCCTGATATTCTGTTTTGCCACAGGACAGCTTGTTGCCTACCAGTGAGGTAGGCATTGAACCAGTTTAGTGCTGGAGTGTCCAGTCGTAGGGTTTCAAGGATGTTAAGAAGGAATTGATGATTGACCATATCGAATGCTTTTGATAGGTCCAGAAAGAGGGCAGAGGATATGAGTTTGTTATTACGATTGTTGTTGATTGAGTCAACAAAGGAAAGGAGGGCAGTAGTTGTACTATGGTGTGGGTGAAAACCGTGCTGGGCATTGGACAAGAGATGATTAGAGGTCAGATAGTGAAGAAGTTGTTTATGGATGCATCTTTCCATGATTTTCGCTAACGGGGACAGAATGGCTATTGGTCTATAATTTGACGTTTCCAGGGAGGTGCCTCCTTTGTGAAGCGGAATGATATAGGAAGTCTTCCAAATGGAGGGAATGTTCATCTCAGTTATAGTTCTATTTATAAGGATTGATATGGGGTAGGCTATTTCATCAGATGCAATTTGTAAGAATTCTGCAGGAAGGTGGTCAGCCGCTAGGGTGGTTGGTTTGAGTTTTTTTAGAAGGGAGCGTACATAGGAGGAAGAGACTGGCTTTAAATTGAAGGGGGTAGGGGTGTCAAGATGCAGTTTAGCAGCAGGTGGGGAAGTGGAGGTGAGTTGACTGGCTAGGGTTTGGATAGTCCCAGTGAAGAAGGAGTTAAAGGTGTTGGCTACTTCTTCTTGGCCTTTCTCTAACAATTTCTCAGGGGTTGGGGTGGAAGTTTTGCCTGGGTGCAGAAGGTTGTTAAAACCTGTCCAGAATTTCTTTGGGTTGTTCTGGTGTTTTTGCTGGAGGCTGCAGAAGTATTGTTTTTTTGTCTTGGGTAATGGCAGTTTTAGTGGCGTTTCTTAGTTGTTGAAATTTATAATGGTCTTGGGGGGTTTTTGTGACTCTCCATTTATCCCAGGCTTGGTCATGAAGTTTGATTTTGGATTTAGTATCACTAGTTAGCCAAGGTGCTATGCGAGTTTTGGTTCTAATTTGCCTTTGTGGGGCATGTGAGTCAAGTATCTTAAGGAACGTGTCATTGAAGTGGGACACACTCTCTTCTAGTGAAAGAGTTTTTAATATGGTCCAGTTGCAGGATTTCAGGTCGGCAAGAAATAGTTGAGGGACGAATTTTTTTTTGTTTCTGATTAGTCTATATAGGGGGGGGGGTTAGAAGTTGGGCATCTATGTTTAATGATATAAGTTATTAGGTGGTCGCTGAGGTCACAGGGAAGGGTACCAGTGGTGTAGTTATTAGAGTCTCTGTTAGTAAGGATCCAGTCAATAATACTTTCTTTTTGAAGTGAGTTGCCTATTCTGGTTGGGGATAGGATATTTTGGGAAAAACCATGTAGGTTAATAGGTTGTGGAGTTATATGGGTAGAAAAGAGAGACCAGTCAATGTTGACGTCTCCAAGTACTATGGTTTCTTGTGGGTAGTTGATGGCTAGCCAGCTCAGGGTTTGCTCCAGGTTTTCTGTGTTCTTCCCTGGTGGGATATAGGTTACAATAAGGTTGATACATTTACGAGTGTTTAGGGAGATCTGTAGGGCAATAATTTCTAGGTTTGAGATCATAGGAGGTTGTACTTGGTTCTTAAGGATGTTCAAGGTATTTTTAAACATAATAGCTATTCCTCCACCTTTTTTCTTTGCACGGTCAGCCCTGTGAATATTGTACCTGGGTGGGAGGATCTCTTCATTCTTAGTAGTGGGTTTTAGCCATGTTTCGGTTAGACACATGATGTCAGGGGAATGTGTAGCTATGATGGCCTGAAGGTTGTGAATTTTGTTGTTAATGCTTCTTAGGTTCAGGTGTAGTATTAGAAGGGAGTCAGTAGATTTTCGGGTTAAGTTATGGGGGTTAGAAATTGGCATAGTGGTGGGACCTGGGTTTGGGTGAATATCTCCGTCGATGTTAATACAATTTTTCAAGTAAACTAAAAATCTTTGTAATTTAAATAGGATTTTGAGATTAGTTTTGTTATGTGGAATTTTAGGGTGTTGAAGTGTGGGGTGGACTATTTTGGGGGATACATTTTTGTCCTGGTAGATTGAGGGTGGAATATAACTGACATGGAGATTGTATTGGGAGTTGGTGTGGCACTTAGGGAAAGGGATACCTATAAGAGTTTGGTTTTCATATATTGTTAGGATATAGGTGGTGATGAGAAGTATAACTATGATGGGGGTAATAGTATAAGTGAAATTTGCCATACTGAAGAAAATAAAGGGTATCGAGTGAGGGAAGAGACTTTGTGTGGGATTTGTTAAAGGGTGTGGGCCTTGGGGTGGGAGGAGTAATGGAGTGTGACAAGGGAGCCTTGGATTTGTTAAGTGGGAAAGTGGGAGGGACTATTTGTTGCTATAAAAGTAGGGATACTGGGGGCGGGTGGGATAAGGGGGCAGGGAGGGGAGCGGAGTGGAGCCCGAGCAAAGCGAGGGCGAAGCGGAGCGTGGCCTACACTGCCAGGATATTTTGCAGGGTCTTTAAAGGTAACAATAGCCACTAGTATAACTCAACACAGAGGAGTTACTAGTGCTGGTATTTACATGTGAAGTAAAGGATTTAGTGTAGAAAATCCAACTCAGGTAATGTCACAGCATGATGGAACAGCGTGTCCCCAAATTAAGAAGAAACAGGTGGAACAGAAAGCATCTGATCACTTGCCACAAGAAGATATTCTGGAGCCTTAAGTAAGTAACAAGTACAAACATTAATTTGGAGTTGCACAGCAAGGGAAGGAGCAGGAAACAGTCAATGATGCAGTTAATGTTATGGAGTGATATGCCAATTAATTCCCATATGAAAGAGCAATGGATGACACAAGATGCATGTGAAGATGATATGTCACTGGAAGATACTCTGCAACTCTCTGTGTAATGCCTGTATGAAACAAAGAACAAAGAATGTGCCCTCAGTTTAGAAGAAAATGATCTAAGGGAAGAATTGCTTGATTTAATACAGATGGATAGACGTACTAAGACTGACGAAAGAAATAGATTACAGAAAGAAAATAAGACCCAAAATGTTAAAAGTCTGATAAAACAGATGAACACAGTAATCAAGACTATTAACAGAAAGTCATGTGATATCACAGAAACAAATAGGATATATTACTGTGTAGGTAAATTAATGACAGATAGTCTTACCACAAAAATGCAGAGCAATAAGGGAAAGAAAGGGAAGAAATAAAATGCTAGCATGGAAGCATCGAATAGAGAAAAGTATATAGCAATTAAGAGAAGTGTCACTTTTACAAGAGTATAGAAGAGGCAAAAGCTCAGCAAAAGTACTTTGAAAGACTGATTTGATAAAAGCAATGAGCAGTATCAGAACAGACCAGGATATATCATACATTATTGCAAATAAATTAAAGATATCAACACAGGGAGAAAATATTTGTAGATAAATAAAAAGGAAAACTACAACATAAACAATTAATTGATGACCCACAATTTTTATAAAGAACTGGGAAAGAAAGCAAAAGGAATAAAAACATCAAAAAAGTAAAAAAAAAAAAAAAAAAATAGCCACATTCTGGAGAAAAAAATGATAAAGACCCTGTGGAACATGACACAAATACTGAATGGATAGAGGAAATAAAAGAAGGAGTAAGACATTTAAATGTATAGGATATGAAATGGGATGAAGTAATAACCAGAGACATTGAAACAAAATTAAGAAAAGGTTCTAATTAGAAAACCAGACCCAGATGCATTACTTAACTTGTGGCTAGAAGTGTTCACATCTTTTCATGAAGGTTTAGCCGTGAGTAACAACTACTTATATATGCATCCGGAATGGACACCAACCTGGTCAACAACAGGAAAAAATTATATTTCTCCTTAAGAGTGAACCTGTAAGCCATCCTAAAAACTATAGACCAATAACATGCCCTCTGATGATGTGCAAACTATATAGTGGAACTGATGCCAACAGAATTTATAGTCCTTTAGAAAAAAACTCAGTCATGGCAATAGAACAAAAAGGGTAACAAAAGAAAGTCATATGGAATCCACGATCGTTTGTTGCTAAATAGAGTCACAATGGAGAATTGTAAAACAGGGAAAAATCTAAGTATGCATGGCTAGATTACAAAAAAAGCATTTGACAGTATCCCACATTCATAGATAAAGGAGTGTTTACAGATATATAATTTATTTATTTATTTATTTTACATTTGTTGACCGGGCTAGTCTGGCTGGATACATGTCCATTTTCAGCAGAGGCCCGAGGAGAAAAGCTCCACTAAATACTAAGTACATTACATAAAAAAATGATTACTCTAAGAAATAGCAAAAATTGGAAGTCATAACAACACAAAGAATGAAAGATAATTTCAAAGAGAAACAAGTTTACAATATGCAGTTCATTACATGTTAGCAATTGTACATAAAATGTACATACTTAAATCTGAACAGTAAAAGGAAGAGAAATGAAAAAGGTAGAGATGAAAAGAGTGAAGGAGAAATAGAGTACGAGAAAATGGTTAGTCAGGTGTACTGCAGGAACAAAGCCAATGATTTTGGTAGTACAGTTTAATTTTCTGTTTGAATTGTGGCAGGGATGTAGTCAGAGTTATGTCACTAGGTAAGAGATTCCAACTTCTACCTATTGTGTTAGTGAATAGAGAACCACCTGCTGTGTTGTTTACCTTTATTGGTTTTGTCATGAGTTTACTAGAGGAGTGAAGTGAGTTAAGATTGTTGTAAGGGATTAGAAGTTGAGAGAGTATTGGGGTGTTGTCAGGTAGGTGTAATATGTTGTGGGCTATAGTGAGTTGAGGAATTATAAGGTAGTTTTGAAATTCGAGCCAGCCAAATTGTTTTAGGTTTATACAATGGTGGGTCCTAAAGGGGTTACTAGTGGTGAAGCGAGCTATGTTGTTATAGCAAGTTGCAAGTTTGTTAAGATTGATTTTCTTAAGGTTTGTATAAATGGGGGAAGCATATAGGAGAGTAGATAAGAGATGAGACTGTGCAGTTTTGGTTCTAGTTGCTGGGGTTAGAAAAGGTTTGATACGATATAGGGATCCAATTTTTCTGTTAACAATCTTGATGGTGTTGTTAATGTGCTGATCGAAGGAGAGATTATTGTCAATGGTTATTCCTAAGAGTTTTGTAGTTGGATCAGGTGAGATGATAGTGCCATTATTTGAGGAAATGGTAAAGTTTAAAGGGGGGGACCGAGTGGTGGGGGAGAAGAGGAGGAGTTTTGTTTTTTTGGCATTTAGTAGGAGAAACCGTCTAGAAAACCAAGTTTCTACAGTGTTAAAGGCATTTTGGGTCAATGAGCTCAGTTCAGTAGAGGAAGGTGCTGAGCAGATAAGGGTAGAATCATCTGCGTATTGTATGCAGGTTGCTTGTGGGATTGCAGTCTGAAGATCGTTAATAAAGAGGGAGAACAGAAGTGGACCAAGAATGGAGCCCTGGGGAACTCCGATGGAAATGGGCAAGAGTGATGAGATATGGTTTTCCCATATTACTGCTTGTTGTCTGTTGTTAAGATAAGATTTAAACCAATTAGTGGCTAGTTTATCACAAGAGAGAGATTCAAGAATGTTAATTAAGAGAGAGTGGTTGACCATGTCAAAAGCTTTAGAGAGATCAATGAAAAGAGCGGAAGAGAGAGTATTGTTGTTTCGATTTTTGTTGATAGTATCTACAAAGGATAGAAGGGCAGTGGTGGTACTGTGGTGGGGTCTGAAACCATGCTGGCAGTTTGCTATTATGCTGTGAAGAGAGAGATAGTGTACAAGTTGCTGATGAATACATTTTTCCATGATTTTTGCTAGGGGTGAGAGAAGGGCAATTGGTCTAAAGTTGGAAAGGTCAAGGGAGTTACCACCTTTATGTAGTGGGATAATATAGAAGACTTTCCAGATATCAGGGATGGTTCCTTCTTGGATAGTTCTGTTGATAAGTAAGGATATAGGATATGCAATTTCTTTGGCAGCTTTCTGAAGGAAAAGAGAAGGGAGCTTGTCAGCAGAAGGGGTACAGGGTTTCAGTTTGTGAATGAGTTTGTAGATGAAAGAAGTAGATATAGGTTTTAGAGAGAAGTTGTAGGAGGATGTAGTTATGTTAGTTGGAATATGAGAGTTGTTAGAGTTCATTTGTTTGGCTAGGGATTGAATAGTTTCAGAGAAAAAAGAGTTGAAAGCATTAGCAGTCTGGAGAGGGGTTTCTGGGTCAGCATTTAGAGGGGAAGGAGTTTTAGCAATTCCTGGGGAAAGAAGTCTATTTACTGATGACCAGAACTGTTTAGAGTTGTTAATATGAGTTTCCTGAAGTTTACAGTAGAAGTTTTTCTTGTCAGAGATTATTGATTTTTTAGCTAGATTTCTAAGCTGGCGGAAATTAACTAAATCAGGGTTTTGTCTATCGCATCTCCATTTTGTCCATACTTTGTTTCTAGCATGAATGAGTTTTTTAGTATTGTTGGTCAGCCATGGGGCAGATTTGGTCTTTACTCTAATAGAACGTTCTGGAGCATGTGTATCAAGTATGGATAAGAATGTAGTACTAAAGAATAATACTGCCTCCTCCAGGGGAAGTGATTTTAAGCAATTCCATTTGCATTCTCTCAGTTCAGCTTTAAAAAGGTCTATGTTAAAATGCTTGATAGATCGAATTAGCCTTGTATTTGGGAGGTTAACATATTCTGATTTTTGTCTAGTTATGTAGGTTAGGCAGTGGTCACTGATGTCGTCTGGCATAGTACCTACTTTATACTGTTTGTTAACTTTATTTGTGAGTATCCAGTCTAATATACTCTCTTTCTTACTGGGCTTATTGACTCTTGTAGTTGAGGTAATAGTTTGGGAGAAACCATGTAGGTTAATATGAGAGGAGGGATTGTCAGCATTAATAGTGTTCCAGTCTATGTTAACATCGCCAAGAATTATGGTTTCTTGGGGATAGGTGGTAGAAACCCAGCTTAGAAAGTCTTCTAATATTGGAATGTTATTACCTGGGGGAAGATACAAACAAATAATGTAAATGGATTTTTTGGCGTTAAGTTGGAGTTTAATAATGATGGCTTCTGTTTTGCTATTTTGGTTTGGGCATTCTGGTTGAGTAGAGATGTTAAGTTGATTTTTGAAAAGTATTGCTACTCCACCACCCTTGCGTTTTAAGCGGTCATGTCTTACTATGTTATAACCTTGAGGTATAATCTCTGAGTCTTTTGTGCCTGGGTTTAGCCAGGTTTCAGAGAGGCAAAGAATGTCAAAATAGTGGATATCTAAGAGGGCATGGATGAAGGGTATTTTCTTATTTATGCTTTGGATGTTAAGGTGTCCTATGAGGAAGTTATTATTGAGGTTAGGTGAGCAGTTTTGGGGAGGTGGTGAGATAGGGCCAGGGTTGGGGTGGATGTCACCATCTTGTAGGGTAGGATTAACTAGTTTAGTTAAGTAGTTGCTCTTTTGAATTGTTAGGGTATATCCTACATTGATTAATTACATTACAGTGTCATGACAAAGGGCATATTATTATCCCAGTAATAAAAACTCAAAGGGGGAGGGGTATTCCAGGCTGATTCTTTGTTACTGCTGTTGTTTTGTTTTGCACTTAATCCATTAAGCTGTTTATTTAACAGATTAGGTCTTAGATGGCTACCGGAAAGCAAACTTGGCTAAAGATTTCTCCTCTACTTTTTTGTAGATGATTTAAAAATGTATAGTTCATCAGATGAGGAGTTGAAATCACAACTGCAAATGGTTAAAATGTTATCAGATGATATAGGAATGACATTTGGTCATGATAAATGTGTGAAAGTAACATTTAAATCAGAAGAAAACTGCTGTACCAAGAAAATACCAGTAGGTCAGGGATGTGATATAAAAGAACTTGAGCAGGAAGAAGT
The DNA here is from genome assembly GCF_019279795.1 of Protopterus annectens. NCBI lineage: Eukaryota > Metazoa > Chordata > Ceratodontiformes > Protopteridae > Protopterus > Protopterus annectens. The sequence goes on from NC_056741.1 coordinate 835,473,491, forward strand.
GTATAGATATTTGGGAAATGAGGAAGGCTCACCAATAAAATATGAACAAATGTAAATAAAACTCAGTAAGGAATATGTCAGAAGACTAAAACTAATATTGAAAACAGCCCTGACATCGTGATTTACTGGCCCTAAAAAACATTGGATCAGTTGGAGAGAAAAAGATAAAAGATGCTACAGTCTTATCAAATGATATATAGAAGTCAGTGTATACCAAGATGTTATATCCCTCTCTCTGAAGGAGTTATGGACCTCTGAAATTGATTATATGTATAGATCTGCGATCGTGGGACTGCATACGTATATATACTGAGCTTGTCAGATCCAAACATAGTGAATGTTTTACAACATGAGGATAAGAAGATTAAGCTGACCTCTCTGCTTGGTTTAGCAGAAACATCAGTTGACAAGCATGAAATATAAATCAAACCAGAAGTAGATAAAAATCAGACAGCAACTAAAAAAACAAAGAAAGAATATAAGGAGAGGGATCAGATGAGAAAGAAAGGAATATGGAAAAGCCATAGATATTGTGCCGAGTGTAGAAATATCCTGGACAACCTCATGTAGATAATATTATGTGCAGTGAATTCCCATCCTTCTGTCATAGACTTAAAGCTCTGACCCCCAACACTGCCTCACTGGGACATCTTTATAGCATGGCACAGACTGTCACTGACAACCAGCTGCCTTCAGTCATATTAGGTCACATAACGTTACGAGGTTGGGCCTGCTCCTCTACAATAGCTACTATCTCTTTAAGCACATGTTATGGTCGAACCCACTATATGTACTTACTTTGTGCCTGCTACAGTGCATAGAGCTTGAGCTTACCCTCTTTGATGAACTACTGCAAAATAATAGCAATAGTTTACCTGACAAGATTGAGTTACTCGAGACATTCTGACTGCACTGCATTTATATAGCCTTCCCACAGTCTTTGTAGTTCTTCACCCTGCATTACTTCCTATCAAGCTTCTGACATCCACCAGACCCACAATTCTTTAATATTTTCACTGCCACTAGTAATTTAAAAGGGAAACCTCCCTGCTGTGTTCATTTCCTTATAGCACATCGACTGGAGGGCTGCATTACTTAGAATACATAGTCTCTTACAGGGAACGAATTTACTTTGTTGGCACTTGCATGGTGGTAACAAAATCTGTGGGCATTGCTTGCACCAATATAGAATATAATAAAACAACAAACGTTTGCAGGTCAGCACAAACTAATATTTTTGAGTCATTCTTCATGGTAGAAGTGAAGTCATCACATTTCCATAACTTTTGAAGAGCTTCAGCCTTCTGTCTGTTATCACATGGTTTTTGTCTCTTGGCTCCTACTTCTTTCTGCTTTTCACTACCACATAACACTGTTTGGGTAGTATGCAGGTAGTGACCAGTGGTCATTCTAACTACCTCTAAAGCTGACAAGTTTCTGGCATAATAATGTGTGTGGCATTGTGAAATGTCTAGCAGCTTTTAAATATATTTATTCATCAATCACTGCTTCTGCCCACTGGTTGTGCAGTTCTGCTAATTGTTTTACAAGTTTCAAAACTGTGGAACAATTTGCAGCCCTGCGCTAGAAAGAATTGTGATCTGGTCTGTATGTTTAAAACTACTTGTTATGGGTTTATGACATGGATATCAACATTCACCTCTTGAAGCTTCTCTTTGCACCATTCTTGAGGTGAATTTCTTGACATGTATGTCTTGAACCTGTAATATGTTTGCTATTATTGGAGACACAGTCATAATCCTGTATATTACGAAGTGAAGTCAACAGTAATTGAACTACTCATGCTTGAAATTAAATTTGCCTAAGTCACTTCACTGTCAGCAACTCAAAAGCCTTTACTTGAGTTATTTACATCAGGGAAACCAAATAAGTCAAAAATACAGGTCTGACTAAAGAAAATATACTGTCTGCTTCAATACATATTAATTTAATTTATAAATCAGTTTTTCTCAAGTAGCACGCCATCCTGAAGTGAAGGTTATAGCAGTAGCAGCATAAAACAAACAGATCTGTCCTGCTTGGAGTAGATACAGTGTTGCCAGAATAAACTTCTATCAATGTCAGGCACCCACACCGTGGCAAAAAGAACCACATCTTTAATGGACTGGACTTTGTAGTGGTTGACTTTTTCTGTCGGTATAATAAAATCTGTGTGTCTGACTAAAACAGTAAATACTGGAGATGTACAGTGGTTCTTTAAGTGTAAGGAGTTTGTACTAACTCTGAAGAATGCACTGATAAAGCAATATAAATTGCTATACCTGCCTATAAAGGAAACGCCTCCCTCATACCTCTCAAGTATCCAGATTTTTTCAGAATGCCCAGATTTTTGCTTCATATTTTTGGTCTGTTCCTCATTCAGTTTGCTGTTATCTGGCAAATCATTGAGATCTGAATTGCTAAATAATACTAAATAATGTCAGATATTTGAGTTTCAGACTTCATGTTCTTCAGAAAATGCATAATAATACAATACATGTTATTCTAGCAACTTTCTGAGATTACAGGAGCAATATTTAAAATCTGTCCCTAATTTTGGCCCTTTGTAGCCCACCATTATTTCTGTCTTTGTCCATATTTCTTATGCTGAAAGGTTGTGAGGTATGGCCTACCTACGTCTGTGTCACACACAACAGAAAAAAAGGAGCCACAACTTTTAATGGACTAGTCTGTGGTGGATTCTTTTGAGGGGTAAAATTAAATGTCTGTGTTTGACCAACAATAAATGTCCCTAGTACTGCTGCAAATGCCCAGAAAATTCATTCACAACTCAGTAATTCATGAGGTAAGGCTGATTAAAACAAGCAAAATAAAAACAGTTCAGTTACATCCAAATAGTTTATTTTAAAACAGATAAAACGATAAGTAGCAGCAACATTACAAACCACAAAACTTTGTGAGATCACACAAAGAAGAAGGAGTAATCTGAAAGCTTTGTGGTTTGTAATGTTGCTGCTACTTATCGTTTTATCTGTTTTAAAATAAACTATTTGGACGTAACCAAGATGTTTTATTTTGCTTGTATTGGACTGATTTTGAACGGCAAGTGCATTGCAAGCTTCGTTTTCTTTTTGACTTGGTAAGGCTGACTAAAACTAGGCCTGAAGGACATTGTCACAGCAGTAGCAGAATGGCATAGATCATTAGTTTTTAACCACATGCAAAAACATACAATTATAATACTGCTGCAGCCTGTGCAATGTATATTTTCATTCTTTTTTATCAGTAGCAAGTAACTGTTTCATCATTGTGACCACCTAGTAGCAAACTGGATGAAGCTCAACCACATATATACCCCTAAATTTCTTAACACAGGAATTCTCGGCAACATGAAAAATAATGGCGGGACAAAGTCTCCAAAATAGAGGCAATTTTTAAATATTGCTGTTTTAAACTTATAAAGCTTCTAGAATAACAGGTTTTGCATTAGCATACATTTTTCCAAAGGGTATGAAGTCTGAAACTCAAATATCTGTCATTGTTTAGTGAATTTAATTCTGATTTACCAGAAAACCAAAAATGGCATGAGGAACAGACAAAAATATGAGGCAAAAATCTGGACAGTCTGCAAAAATTTGGACAGTTGAGAGCTAAGACCACATATGATGAATCTCTGCTGAAAATGAATATGAATTGCAGTGCATCTTGGGCAGTTGGCACCGGCCTTGCTGTACCACAAGCATAACATTCACATGCCAGCAATCTTACAATAAAGATAATCAATGAATGGCAGATCTGAATTTTTTTTCTCTGGGAATTCCCTCTGCAGATCCTTCCTTGTAGTTAGCCATCTCAGTTGGCTGCACTGCCTATAGTACATACAGCAAATCAACCCCCCTGCAGCAACTTGACCCCCCACAAAAAAAAAAAAAATGTTTCACAGTACTTGTTCTCTTTTTCAGCTTCTGAATCTCTACCACAAGTGACCTTAATACCACTGTAGGTGACAGTGATGTTCAACAGTGGCACAGCAGTATGGTTATGACTAGATTTTGGTACCACAGTATTTTACACTTGCTACCATGGCATAGTTGTATTTCGGTGCAAGTGAGGGACATTTCTAATGCACCCAGCATTTTCAGATTTGCATAGAGCAGGCTGGACATATTAAATCTGATCCTTGGTCCCTTAGCTTCATAACTACAACCACTTCCTTTCTTATCGCACACTCCCTTCTCATCCCAGCATCCTTTTACCCCTCCCTTTTAAATGATTGAACCATCACTACAGATGCTACCTTTATTTAAAAAATATATATACATAAGGCAGATGAGGTATAGTGTAATTCACAGGAAGATTTAAGTATCATTCTATTAGAACTAATGCCTGTGAAGCCTTTCTCCTAATAATTTTAATATCTACTTAACTCCTCACTTGCCATTTAAGTCAGAAATAGTCTAAAACAAGACTTGTTTATGCACGGGGCATACAGAACAAATCTTCTGCTCTAGAAATGTTGCACATTCTCATCAATTTACACATTTTTTGCATAATCAAATAGTGCTCAAACCCATCTCATTTATATCAAGTAGCATTTCAATCTTTCAGTCCAGCATCCTAGACTTTTTTTTTAGTTGTGGGTTTGACACATAAATTGGGGGTAAGTAATTTTACCGTAATTGTTATTAGTATGGCAGGAAAATCTGTGGTAGCATTGTCACCTTATAGTAAGATGTTGTCCTGTTCGATTCTCAGCTAAAGCGTCTTCTGTGTGGAGACATGCATGAATGTTGTGCATCAGGGCTGGCAACTCGCACGAAAAATCTACTGCCAATCATTAAAAAGATACAACAACAACAACATGGTAGGAAAATCAGTTGCAATTTACTAGCCACCTAGCTCAGCAAAACTTCTAATAAACCCAAACTGGTTACAGCTGAAGCCCTACAAAAAAAAAGAATTAAAAAAATCACACAGTTATGGCCTTTTTACCTCTTTTACCCCATTCAGTCCTCACATATCTAACCTTTCTCTGTTTTTAATTCAGCCAAACCTTCAAAACCTGAGTGACTGAGTGACGAAAAACACTTGTGAGTGTTTGTCAGCATTTTATGGTCTTATTTTACTGTGTTGCCTGCTATTAAACGTATTTTGAACTGTCCGGAATCTCCTGGCCTGGGCATTTTCTTTGGATTAAACCATCAAAACCCCAACAATGGCAAAAATGCATTGCTGGACCATGTCATCTGTAAACACCCCCAGCATTTCATGACATGAATCTGGGTGTGCACTGTACTGCACTGCTGTATGACTATTGCCCTGGATCCACTAATTTAACTTTCAAAAGTGCTAGAAGTCAGAGATCACTCACCTCACCTCATTTGGATCCTTTGTCCCTAATTACCAGTATTCCATTCTGCAAACATTGGCCTTAATAAATTGGTAGCAACAGTCCTTAAGCTAACCTTGATTATGTACAAGGGCACCAGTCATATATTTTGTTCCATTTGAAATATAGACACGCCCACCTGTGATCCATGTGGACTCTTCATTCTTCTAGCTCACTCTGCAGTTATGAAAGTAGTTAAAGCAATGGAACCATGTTTGGCATTTTGTTAAATAAGCATGTTCCAGAAAAAAATGACTAATATTTGTGAAACCTTATTAATAAATATAAAGAATAGTCAGAACTCTTACTTTAAAACAGACAGTCCTTTCCGCTCAGCAGTCTCAGGTCTTTATTAGAGAACTGAATGACTTTGTTAGTCACACTTAAGAGGCCATTACTTCTTACATCTTCATTTTGAATGCCCGGCCTTTCCTATTATTACAAAATCATTCATCTCTCACTTTGTATCATGAATCCAGCCCAAAGCAGCCCTCAAACTACTTTCTCTAATGGTAGAGAAAGCTTAGCTCTGTACTTCTAAATTCAAATTAAAGAAAAAAAAATTTACTTCACCAAAGTTGGCAAACTCATAAGGAAAATCCTGACCCATGGTCATCCTATAGTTAATTACTACTTCCAAAAATTATTGAAGAGCTGAAACATATTTATTGTTAATCTTTCAGAAATGTAGTTAATCTTTTTCCATCCTTAATGACTATTTGCAACCATCTGGAAACCAGGATTTATAATCCCACTGTTAAAAACTAGACCAGACATACTGGCAGCTTGTCTCCCTTCTTCCTTGACTCTTGTATCTTCACAGTTACAAAGCCATGTCATGCCATCTGGACTTGTACATGGTAAATAAATGGCTGTATGGCTGGACATAATACTACCGCTGTCTTATTCAGAAGGACTGGTTAAGGAAAACTTACTAGTCATGTTAATTTGTCTTTCCAAGGCTTTTGACATAATAGGCCACATTTGCATATTTAAGAAATAGATAAGTATGCGATAAATGCAGCCACAGTGCTGTGGCTTACAGCGTTTACCTACTGATAAGAAATCTGAATAAAAATCCACTCTGCATTCTCCTGTATATGCAAGCTGCTATATGAAGTACCACAGGGGATTAGTGTTCAGTCACCCATTTTAACTGTGTTACCACAGGGATTAGTGTTAAGCCACCTGTTTTTAACCTTGTTCATTAACTACTTAACCTTCAACAGCCGTGGCTTTCAACTCTACTTTTATGCAGATGACCTACTGATAATCAAGGCAGATTACACAAGTATACTGCTTCAGTCATTAACTGTTAATAGTATGCTCACCCACTGTAGAATGAACACATTTCCTATTCTAACCAAGAACTGTAAACCAGCTGATTTGTTTTTCATGTACCAAGGGTGGAAAAATCAGTTTATGTCCTTAGTCAAAATAATTTGACCGACAATAGCTGAGGGGGCTAATGACATGCTTCTAATTCTTTAAGTTACTCAGTCTTGAACATTTCTATGGGCTGACCTTCTTGCACTCTTTCTCTGCTGCCATCAGCACCTTGAACTCTGTCCCTTGACCTCTCTGTCTAACTCTTGTCTTCACCCACCATTTGTATTGTGAATGCAGAGGATTTTGTTATAAATGGGCCAAAAACTTAACTGTAGCTGAACTGTAGTCATAATGCTCTTTGTTGAAATAAAAAGCACAGGGTAAACTTGGTTTGAGCAAAGAGTCGTAACTAATTCATCTTGGGTAAGTCCAGTTTCTGGAATTTGTACCATTTAGAGGATATCACACAATAAGAAAAATGGAACTGAAACATCTAACATAACTAATTGATTGTAAGGATTTGTGATTTATGACGACAGGGAGAAAACATTCTGTTAACTCAAGACAAGTAAGACATGTCAGTGTGTGTGTGTGTGTGTGTGTGTGTGAGTGGGACAGTGAATGGGTGGGTGCATGTGCCAATGAGATGCATGGGATGGCAGGCTTAACTACCTATGGAAATTGCAGATTTGAACATATGGTAGTTAAGGGCATTTCAGAAGCATGCAAATTAGCTGATAATGAGGTTTTTATCTTTGTGACTTATGTGCCTCTGAAGCAAAAAATACGGCATTGTGTAAACAGTTCATTTTTACTGCAGCCCTTATTGTGAAGGCTGGAAGTTCTTTCTTAATCTTCTAGTCTGTCTTGCTTCTTTCTTCTTCTTCTTTTGCCTTTTTCTGTTTTTTTCCTAATAAGATGTTTAATAAGGCAACAGAGTAAAAGGGTATTGTTTTGATATGCTGACCATACAAAAAGTACATTTCAATAGAAAATTGATTTAATTCACAAAAAGACAGGCAAAAAATATTTGAAGAGCCAGAATGTTCTAAAATGCAGTTTATTCTAAACCCAAACATAACAGTAAAATGTTTCAAGTTTAATTTTTTATAATTGAAAAGTTGATGTATTTTCATTGAACATGTTACAGAGCTGAAGAAATTAAACTGTAACAGGATTTTTTTAGCAGAGTGATGTATGGAAAAAATCATGGTATTTGATGAAGAGTGTTGAATAATTTAATACTGGAACTGGTTCAGTCAAGGAAAGCATTTCTCAAATATATAAATGATTTGGACATGCAAACACACATGCATACATGTACACGTGCAAATGAAGAAATGCAGAAGTATTGTATAATAATGTATAAACTATGTAGTAGAAGCTAGTTACAATTAAAATATATTATAAATGTAAAACAAATAAACAAACAAAAATCATATAAATGTCCAGTAAATCATCAACATCAGGAATGCAAATTCATTTAAAAATTAAAAAAAATTTAACTACATCATATGGTTATATTAAAAAAATTTTAGAAGAAAAGTTTTCAAAAACAGATTATTAAAAAGCATGTCAAATTGACTGGTCTAGTAGTTTGAACATCCCCATTCCTAGAAATCATGCTGTGTGCCATATGCTGAGTAGCACAAGGGTGAGACCAGTGAAAAATGTTGTATTCACTTCATAGTCCGGATAAAATGGACATTCATAAAGTCATGTTTTATCATGCATATAGTGAAAATAAAATGAATAATGAACATGTTATTTGATGAATAATGCAGAATATGTGAAGTTAGGGAAAGAACCAATTTATGTATAGCATGTTGTTGGATTGTTGGAAGAAACCAGAGCAGATGGATAAAAACACACAGAGAGAAGAGGGATATGTTGACTCCACACAGAAGGAACTACACCCAAGACCTCAACCAAAGAACCAAAAGCTGCGAGATGGGAATGTCAATAATCAGTTGTTTTTGCATATATCCTCCTTAGTCTGTCAAACATAGCCACTTATAGTACATAATACTGATGTTAGACTATAATTGGGAAGCAAAAGACAATATGGCCAATTTGTTGCTCTTAGATTCACTGTAAAAACTCTGCCCTATACACATAAGTCATAGCAATTATTGTTTTATACTGCTTTCAATAAATGCAGTACATTGTATGGCACTACTCATGTTATGTCAGCTCAGTGACTGTTTTTTTAACTGTGTTATAGATATGTTGTATGTTATAGATATGTTACTGTTATCCACAGGCAATCTCCATAGTCATCAATTATAGCTACTTTATTTGCTGTGTACACTTTAGACAACTGTGATTTAAAAATTGGCCACATTAAAGTATTCCAATGTCCTTCACACAAATACACATTGGCCTTAAAAAGTCAAATTAATAACTGTTCAATGTGATCTGAATGATAGAGTCAGTCACTTTCATCCATATAGACATTCCCTGTATCCAGTAGTTATTGCCACTTTTTGACTGTGTAGATCTCAAATGTCAGATTGTGATAAGAAGAATGATACAGTAATGTATTTCAACTGTGTTTCACTCAAGCATACCGTAGTCCTGCCAAGCTCTAGCACCACAACCTAATAATATTCACTCTATAGTCCGGCACACTGATGTCCCTCTCACCAGGCTGAACAAGGAGAAAATTACAGTCAGCTGCCTGTCGGGTGCCAGGATCCGCCACATAACGCATGCACTCAAGTCACTCCACAACAAGTACAACTATGACTCTGTCATTGTCCATGTTGGAGTGAATGACTTGAGGCGTACCTCCCTGGACTACATGAAAAGAGACATGGAAGAGCTCTTGGATCATGTGGCCCAGGCAGGTATGACCCTAGCCCTGAGTAGCATCCTGCCTTTGCCCAGAATGATACCACAATATAAGGACAAAATGATTGACTTCAACAATTGGCTTCTGGTGTCATTCAAAGGGGATCCAGTATCCGTCTGCCTGGGACGACATGATTGACAGACCATGCTGCTTTGCCAGAGATGGTCTGCACCTGTCGCCTCTGGGATTCAGGTTACTGGCTAAGGCTCTTGCCACCCCTATAGTGCCTTTTTTAGGCAAAGTTCAAAGAACAAAACCACCACCGTAACAGGTACAAGCATGCAAAATCTGAAGGTAATGCTACTCAATGCTAGAAGTCTAAACCTCAAAATGCACTCTCTCGAGGCACTCCTAAAAATGGAGAACATCAATATCTGTGCAGTAACTGAGACCTGGTTCAAGGCTCCAGAGAGCAGCCCTGCAATACCAGGCTACAACTCTTACCACACTTTTCGGCCACCAAAGCAGGACCGAAACACTAAAGGTGGAGGCGTGTCAATATTCACCAAGGATATTCACACCACCAGGCTAGTTGCCCAACACAATGCATCTGAAATTCTCCAGGTGCAACTAACACTAGGTAAGACTGCAATCAAAATTGTAGCTTGCTACAGCTCCCCCACCATACCCCAAGATTCTCACTACACCTTTCTAAACATACTGGAAAATATTAAGATAGAACCAAACACCCTAATACTGGTGATTTTAACTACCCTGCCATTAACTGGGAAAGCTACTCATGTACCAACACCTTTGCCCAACGGTTCTTGGAAGTCATAAATTCCAATGCCCTGGATCAACTAATCCATAGTCCCACCAGAGGCTCCAATATCCTAGACCTGGTCATTACCAATATGGGAAATCGATGCTCCACACCTATGGTCACCCCCTCGTTAGTCACGTCTGACCATAAGCTAATCACCCTTAACATCCACATCCCACCCCCACCTCCCAGTAAGGAAACCTCCATAAAAAACTTCTCCAAAGCCAACTTCATGCTACTCAAGTCAGAAGTGACAAACTTCATGACACCCATGCAGACGGGAGCTGAAAGTTCAACTGCTGAATCCTACACAAAGGCAATGTACGAGCACATCCACTCATGCATAAATTGTGCCATCCCAAATAGAACCAAGATGCTCTCATCCAAAAAAAAAGAAGCCAATCTGGTGGTCCCCTGCCATAAACAAACTTTACAACAAATGGAAGAAACTGTTGCAGAAAAGAGGAAAATCCCAGGATGCAAAAAACTTCCTTACCAGCCTCAGTAAGAAACTGAGATCCCTCATAAAATCCTCCAAAGCTAGTTACGAAAATAAAATTGCCAAAGATTCCAAAGACAACAACAAGGCCTTCTATAACTATGTCAATAATCTAAATGGCAATGCTCAGATCTGCTCTGAGCTAAAACAGAGTGGCATTAAATATACTGATCCCAAGGATATTGCCAATATCCTGGCAGATTGATTCAGTGCCAACTTCACCCCCCTCTCACCCCCTAAATGGCCCATCTCAATACCAGAAGATTGCCAAATTCTGGTAATAACGGCCACACAGGTAAAAACTGGCTCTCCAAAGCTAAGAATACAGCATCCATGGGACCAGATGACATCCCGGGCTGTGTACTACATGAACTACAATATGAACTGGCACCTCACCTAAGTGTCATGTTTAATCATAGCCTCACCTCAGGTTTCGTGCCCACTGAGTGGCGCACAGCTACAGTTATCCTACTCCACAAGGGGGGATCCACCTTGCATCCCGGAATCTACCGTCCCATCAGTCTGACAAGCCTTATCTGCAAGGCCATGGAGCGTATTATCATGGAACTTATAAACAAAGACATTGGCAACCTTCAAACACTGGACCCCACCCAGTTTGGGTTCGTGAAGGGCCGATCTTGTCTCCTGAACTTGACTGACTTCTTCAAATTAGTCTCCAGAGCCATGGACAAGGGTAAGGTGGGCCACACAGCCTATCTAGACCTTGCCAAGGCCTTTGACACCATCCCCCACTCTGGAATCATAGATAAACTTACTAAGCTGGGCATTAATCCCTACGTCACTCAATGGGTTGCTAACTGGCTTACTGATAGAACCCACACTGTAAAAGTAGCCGACTCCAAATCCAGCTCCAGACAAGTGACAAGTGGAGTACCTCAGGGTTCAGTCCTGGGACCGCTCTTGTTTGGCATCTACTTCTCTGAAGTACAGGCCAACACTAAGGGACTCTGGATAACAAAGTTTGCAGAGGACTGCAAACTGGGAGCCATTATTGAATCCTCAAATGATGTGGGTACTCTACAAAAGGGCCTTACAGAAACAGATGCTTGGTGCCAGAGCCATGGGCTCAAGCTCAATGCCAAGAAATGTATAGTTATCCCCTTTGGGAAAAAACATGTATCCGTGAATTACCATATAGGTGGCAGTACACTAAACACTGAAAGTTTGATAAGAGACTTAGGGACACAGGTGGACAGTGGTCTCACCTTCGATAACCACATCGCCACAACAGTCAGGAAATCCTTCTATGTGGCACACCTCATCACTAAGGGCTTTTCATCTAGAAAAAAGGAGGTCATTGTCCCACTGTACTCATCCCTCATTAGACCCATTATAGAATACAATGCCCGTTTGGTATGTACCTCTCAAGACATCTACAACAACTGGAAAGGCCACAGAAATACCTCACTAAAAGAATCACAGGCCTAAAGCAGATGCCCTACGCTGACTGCCTTAAAAAACTCCAGCTATACTCTGTCGCATATCGTCTACTCAGAGGCGATCTTTGCTTAACATACAAGGCCATATCAAACCCAGAGCTGTTGGACATGCTACACTTAAAGAAATCCCAATCCCTCAGAGCCACACGCTCCAGGGATCTAAACCTTGTCATCACAATAAATAAAACATGCTGGAGGGATAGGTTCCTGACCCAGAGACTCCCCAGAGTCTGAAATAGATTGCCCATACTTGTCAAGCAGAGTGCCTCTTTGTCCCTCTTCAAAAGGAACCTTGACGATTGGATGGGAGAAAGGAAATTCACCCGGGGATCATGTCAGTCACCCTACTAGACAGGGATCCAGGGAAGTAAATAGTGTGGGAAGAAATAGCCAGGGAATTGTTATGGCTAGGCTTGTATAGGCCCTAGGGCTGATAGCCTAGTACCAATCTATGAACCTATGAATGTATTTTGACTTTAACATATACAGTGGCCATTCTAAGCCTAACACTGCCTAGAGGCAGACATGGTATATTACCAAGTTACAAAATATTTACCTAATTATAATTTTCTTTCTTTGTTCATGTATTCTCCCGTTCCTGCTTTTTCCTTTGTATGATCACAAAAGTGCAAACTTTATCTCAGTACTTTATCCCAAAAATGAAACAAAAGGGAAACCTGTTCAAACTTCAGAACATTTGCATTGCTGTTTCTGAAGGAATTGCAGACTCAAGTGTTTGGAAAAAAGTAGCTTTAGTGTAACTAACCTTTTAACTTTTCTGTCTGTCAATAATTTGTCTCACTGTTGTTTATTGGGAAATAGTGGGACAAATAACTGAGGCTCCAAAGAGGGTCAGGGCTGTGGGAAATTGTCCAGTTTGCCCTCTTAAAACGATCTCCGACATGATGCTTTCCAAAAGCATGCTGGAATATCTGATGAGAGGTGGGCTTGGTGAAAGGAACTGTTACAAAGTTACATGGGAATGGCAATGTGCTTTCAAGGTGCTACAAACCAAGATCTGTCTTTTATATTTTGAAAAGATTTAAACAACAAAATCTAATTAAAAATTCAAAGATGTGCTTGCTGTTTGGACAGTGATACGCATGGCAACTGTAAATTCAACATTACTCACAGACAAAAGTCTGATTTGCAAAAAAATCAAAAAACACTGATTTACACTAAACCTACCAAAGTTTCTACTCTGCTAAATATGGAAATACAACTTAAAAAAATTCTACCTTTCCCAAATACACACAAGAGCAGAAACAAAGCAAAATGGTACCATAAAAAAGTATTTAAATTCAACTGCATGACAGAGCTCCACAAACATCCTCACGTAGGTAGGGAGTATACACTCCTTTGAGTCCTTAAAAAAAAAAGCTTGAAGAAAGTGAAGGTCTACACAGCAGATTACTGGCAGTGAACATGATGAAATGAACAAAACCTTTACATAAAGTGTCCTTTCCTTCAGTCTCATCACACACAGAATATATATACACCAGTGGAATTTTTGCATAAGATAGATTTTACATTAAAACTACAGACCTTTAATCTAGTTCACAGCTAAACAAATTAACAAAACTTTAATGACATTAAACCAGTGATCCTAATGTATTGTGAAAGCATAACCATGTTCATGTCCCATGTATGCAGTGTATATTATAGCAATAACCCACGCCTGGGTGTGGGTAATGCTGGATTTACCCACAGTTGGTGTGGTTTGGTCACAAGGGCGAAGCCTGAGTCGCCAAACAAAGCCAACTATGGGTAAATCCAGCATTACCCACACCCAGAAGTGGTTATTGTACATATACAATGACATTATTTAAGAAAAAAAAAAATACTTTTCTTAAATAATGGCATTGTATAATGCCTCCTTGCTGCCCTTCCGCAGCTGTCTGGTATTCTGCGGCAGTTCTGATGTACTGCGCATGCCGCAGTACATCAGAGCTGTGGGCAAAAGCAACGGAGAAAGCAAGATCGCTGTTGCTTTTTACAAACTGTTTCGCTATGTTAAATGGGTTTAACATAGTGAGACAGCTTTAAAAAAAGCAACAGAGAATCTCCATTGCTTATTTTAAAGCTGTCAAACCCATTTAACATAGCAAGACAGTTTTGAAAAAAGCAACAGAGAAAGCAAGATCTCCGTTGCTTTTTACAAACTGTTTCGCTATGTTAAATGGGTTTAACATAGCGAGACAGTGTTGTAGAGTTATAGTAATGGAAAAAGTCTGCGACGGACCTTTTCCATTACTATAACTCGATTTATTAACGCGCTGACCAATCAGCGTGCATGTTTTTGAATATTAATGGGGGGGGGGGTTGTTGTATATTAGGAAGGTGTTCCCAGTCACTCAAGCCAGAGGGAAGATGCTACAGAAAACAGAGGTTACAATACAAAGCAAATATTTAATAAAGTTAGTGGTTTCTTTTCCTGTTTTTAATAAAGACATTGTATAATAGCAGTAATTTACATCTGGGTGTAGATAATGCTTGCTACTCACACCCAGTCATGGATTATGACTAAAATCTAAAACAAAATTAATTCATGTTTGGGATTCAGAGAAATGGTCCTGCAGTGGCACCAGGTGCCTACTTCAGGTAGGTCAGCTTGCACAATCATGGAAATGAAATTCAGAAGCAAATTTAGTCACTATGAGGAAGAAATCATTATTGACCAGTGTGTATGTCTCTGAATCATTCATTATTACTACTGGTGAAAAAATCACTTTTCTGCAGTACTTAACCTCTAGTGGCCCCATGTATTGTATTGGCACAGGTACTCCCTCCATACACTCTAACACAGATATTCAGGCACACACACACACACACACACACACACACACACACACACACACACATGCACACACACATCGCACATGTAGACATCCATGCACAGACACACACACACACACACACCCGTACACACACACACACACACACACACACACACACACACATACATAGCCCATCAGAAAGAAACTGCTAGCAATTCAGCAATAGAACTGAAGGCTTTTTGGGGGATTGATAAATTATTATAACATGTTGCCAAAACTGCCAACTCTATTAACAACATTGCATATATTGTTGGGTAAAGCTATGGGATTACAGTGGGTCCAAATTAAGACATATTTTTTTTATGTTTTCAAGAAAATTCTTCATTCTTCTGAACTGTGTTATGACCACAAATCATTGGTACTGCTGTATGAAAAATATCTATATTATATTGATATACTGCTTTCACATAACATGACATATTAATTAGGTAAACCTATAGCTTTTGTGTTTAGAATGCTGATAGTGGCAAGAAAAAATACTACTTGCAGTATGGCATGGAAGATCAAGCAGTGATCTGGAGGAATAAGTTTAGCATTTAAACTGGTCATACACCACTCATTTTGTTGTTTAAGAAAATGAAATCTGACAAAAATTCCATGGTGGTTACTGCTGAAAGCATATGAGAATGAAATAATTCACAGTCTCATCAGAAATAGTGATAATGCGTTTTCTTAAAGAGATTTACTACTTTCTGTGTTAGAGTAATAATGTTGTTCCTGCAGAAGAAAAAGTGGTGATGTTGGAGATTTTGGATATTATTCCATTAACAGTTGTATAAATTAAATCATTGACAGCTAGAATATGGGAATATATTATGTCTGGTTTTGCAAACAATAGGCACTAGAATTTTCATCTTTTTATCAGGAAAAGATGAACTCGGTGAACAAGATTGTTATATTTTGTGGGTAGTTAGTGATCCCACTGCAGGCTAGACAAATGATGTTCATAGGTTCGCAGGTCCATGGATATATACCAGGCTAGTGACCATCAGGGCCTTTACAAGTCAAGCTGTGTAACCAAACCGAATTGTGTCTCTTTTTATCATGGGTGTTTATTAGGAGGGGGTATGTTAAGAATTTTCTAGAGATTGTTCGGGGGCTTGTTAGGTTGGGCATTACTGTAATAATTATACAAGTGTCATCTTGGTATTACTCACATGAAATGTTTAAAAATACTTTACATATGGTAGCCAGATATGAGTAGTGATGTCCTGGTTGTCCCCAGTAATACTACATATCCAAACTTAGAAAGCGCCATGTTGCTGCTCTGTCATACCTATGGAAATATATAGAGAAACCACTGAAAAGACTAAACACTGAATGTGCTGGTTGATTTATCAGTAAATTGTTTCTGGTCACTATGAATTCTTATTTGAAGTTGATGGCGCTGACTTTGGGTGCAACATTTTAAACTGTAAAAAACAAGTTTCAGTAATTATGGGACAATAAAAGTCAATGCAGCATCATTAGCAAGTCAGAGGTTCACAGAATTTGTAAGAAAGAATGGAATTATTCACGTACTTTGTTCCATACAACCCTTCTTTGAAAGAACTACCAGAATGAGCAGTACTCATGTTAACAAATAAATGAAAAATCGACAAATGGTTTCACTGGACAAAGAGCAGCTGGAGTCTTATTTACAGAATAATGCCATATTCATCTGCTAGACTGACACTGAGGTGACAATGGGCAGAAAACTTAAAAATTGCTCTCTCTATTTGCTTTGTCTTTATTTCACAAGGAAAGTGCATATAAAACAAGTCATGGAAAATAAATACCACAATAACACAATGAAACTATGTGCTTTTGGAATCTGTGACTTAGCTTATTTGAGAAATTTTGGGAAAATGGATTTCTGGAAGAATAATGGAGATGATTTGTCCTGTGCCCTATACTGAACTAGGTAACTGGAGAGGTGTAAGTAGACATGTTGATCAAATTTTGGAAAGGAATCTAAGACTGGTTACCTCTATGGAAGCATAGTGAGATTCAATAGATAGTGAAGTCAAAATTCCAGATAAAGTGATTTTTCTGCCTGTGGCTGATTGTTGTCCCCATTCCAGGGGAGTAGGATGATGATGGTAAGATTTTTGGTCTGGGCTGTATCCATTGTTCTATTTATGAAACCTGATTGCTCTGTCTAGGCTGGTAGTGACTATATGGTTAAAGCGAACAAAGTATCAACCTTTGGACAATAACTCACCCCAAGGTGGAAAATTTCCTTGCTGTATTAGTTGGTGGTAAGCAGATTTCCAAACTGAACATGTGCCCTACAGACAAAACTGAACAGAAATTTGATGGGAACCAAACTAGCTGTCCCAGCCCTAGCTTGTCATCATTGAGTAAAGATGGTCACCTGTACTAGGCCTTGCTTTTCAACATGAAGTGAAGATGTCTACTTGAATAAGTAGATAATCTACTTTGTCTATCAAAGTGTGAACAAGTTGGTTTAGCTAAGGGAATGATTTTTTGAGCTGTGATACAGAAACAGTATTGCATAGACATAGTAAGGTGTTGCTGAGTTTAATTCTAGTGGCTGCCAAAAAAAAAATTACTACAAAATGGAAATCAAAGTCTAAACCAACCATACTAGAAGTAGTGAATATTTTAACAGGGATAAAAGAGCTGTAAGTGGGATCTTTAGAAAAGGGTAGGAGCAAATTGCATAAAAGTGGGAATTTAACAATACATGCAGAGTAATGTTTTGGAGGGGGGAATAGGGTTTAAAGGAAGGCAGGAACTGAATGAGCTATGCAATGTTTGACTGACAATGACTGTATAGAAGATTATATGTGTTGTATAATATCAATATGGTTTGTTTTTATTCATATAAATGTATGATTGCCCATGTCATAAGTGATAATTCAATTAAGATGTTTCTTATTAAAAAATGAGTATTACAAAAGTTTAGTATTAGCTGAGTCTTACTTAAAGGGGGTTGAATGCAGCAAAGTGTAGTATAAAATCATTATGTCCATTTAAGCCAGTGTTCCTTCCTCTTTTCATCCTGTTCTCTTTCAGGATATGTACTAATGAGAACCAGTTAATGGTCAGAGTCTGTGTTTGTTATATGGGTAAAGGCTGGACTATTTTTATGAAGAGTAAACTATGTACATGTTGCAAATGGTCGCAGTAAATAATCTTAACTTTTGTTAAACTTGTTTATCTCCTTTTTCTGGAACTTGTTCACCAGGGATATTAAACATCTCATCGGTTTTATTGATACATTTTGTTAGAAGTGCTTACTTAATTCAAAGACGGTTACATGCAGTACCATTACTTTCATTATAATGGGATAAGATCACATCTGAATGTAAGGGTCTTCCATCTTTGTACTGTGAAAACAGTCACATCTGTGATGTTCATTTACTATTAATTCTATGCTATGTATTCCATGCCTAAGTATCATCTTATGTAATTTTAAGATGGCAGGAGAAACCATCAACATTACTGTATGTAATGTGGGAACAACTAAAGGAAAGATACGTGAAAACTAAATATTCCTAAACAGAAAAGAACCGAATTCCCATCCATTTGCAATGAATACATAAATGAACAAACAAACACATGAATAAGTAAATAAATAAAATATTTATTGACAAAATTTACATGACTGAAGGCATCTCCAAAATGTACCCGTGGTATTGTGGATGGCTGATTACAGTTCTTGTCAGGTTTGTTTGCTGCCACGTTTGTACCTGCAAGACCCAAACACTGTTTCCAGGGCCATCTTCACAATGGTTTGAAAATTACTGCTTCTCTCCCTTTGGCTGTCCTGCATTTTAAGAAGAAAAGGATGTTTTATTTTATGGACATTATGTTACACCTGTGCACATACTGTGAAATGTTCAGGGTGACATCAACAGAGTCTTCATTTTACTGAGTAAGATACAAAAACATGACATATTCATACTGATGTAAAAGAAAAAAGATATTAATTTGTAAGCACTTATGTCAGAATTATGATGTGTGAACCATTTCTTTAATTATCACTAAGTCAATCTGCCAATGTTAGGTTAGATCACTCATGAGATGTTAAGTTAGATCATTTATCGAGTCTTGATGAAATGTAAGAATATAACTTCAGTACAAATAGACTACATGTATTATTGGAGCAGGCCAGAAGCAGATTGTTGAACAGATGGTGCCACAACTGGACTTCATAAACTTTTGATTGCAGCCTGCCAATATACATATAGTAAAGTCTAAGGAAACTAATGTTATGTTGCTTGCACCCAACAAAACTACAAAAGCACACAAGCAATGCAATCACAGGTCATAAGCACAGGTTCTGGCAACTGTTTCAATATATAAATACCTGGAAATATATGTATACCCATAATTTCTTTCAGCTAACCGTTAGATGCTTCAATCAAGTTGATCTTAAACAAAATGGAGGTCTGATGTACAGTGAGTTTTTTATCTCTTCATTTCTTATGAAACTTCTACAGCCATTGATAAGAACTTAATAATTCCACAGATATGATCCCTCACTTATTACAGCCTCTTTAAGACACTCCAGTACATTACTAACTAACCTGAATAGGATTTCTAGGTTCACAACAATGTCTAGCTATTCTGAACAGTACTGTCAATGAAGAAGTTCACTTTCTGTTTGTGAGCCTCTGTTTCACAAACGATTCCATCTTGCTAACTGCACATTAGCTCAGAATATACAGTCTGAAGATAACAAGTTATTTGGTAAGGCCTCAGTCATACTCCAGGAGAAATGGCATTTTTTTCAGGGTTAAATGCTGTCTCATTAACTGCTCAGTGAAATGAGATGCAACCAAGATAACTGGTTACTTAAAAGCAGCTAGATAAGTTGTTTTAGGAGTGTGCAAAATGTGACTACATTATTATATGATGGTACAGTATTTTAGTATTAGTATATACATATGTTTGCTTTTGAAGTTTTATTTTACTGCACAAGAAATAAAACCTGAATGTATAATTGAGGCTACTTCACAGGAGTGACCCACTTACACATTTGACAGAAAATAAAATAGGTTACTGTTATCAAATATTTGTTCAAAATAATCTGTAAGAGAAAATATGATTAAAGAGTTTGTATAAATGTATATTTTATGGTAAAAATGTGTCTGTTACCAGCCTAATTAGCAATTACAAAATCCTGTCACATCCTTTACAATATGAGAAGTATACATAAAGAAAAGTCTACCATGCCATTAAATTTTATCTCAAAGTCTATCTTCTTAATTGAAACAATTCAGAATCTAAACCGGGGTTGCAGAGGCTTTGCTCTCCATAAAAACAGTTTCTTTATTTTTTTTCATGCTTTTGTGACTCACAGGCTCTCCATCTGGCAATCTGAAATAAAACTCTTCATAACCCTTCATAAAACTATGTAGCTGTTCAGAACTGCTAACTCTTTTAATAAAAATTGAGCCTCCAAGCACTATGATTAGAAATGTGATGCTTATAGATTACGTGTATTGTAAAATGCTTCAGTATTTCAGTGATACATTTAACAAACAAGTTTAAGAAACAGCTTCACAAAACTGTAGTTATGCCCAACTTATGGATTTTTATGATGTATAAATGACTTACTATATGAGGACATATATGAAGTTTATGGTAACCATATATTTAAAAAAAATCTGTTTACATTTTATTTTAGAAAATGCTTAAAAAGAAAAAGTGTGGCTCTACCATACAGCTGAGGACAACTCCTCTAATAAGAGATTAAGTATTCTGAAGACAGAAAGTCACATTTTAACTGCTTTGCTGGGTATGGTAAATCAAGGCATGTTTCTAACTGACTAAAGGAATGTTCCTGAGTACAGAGGAATATAAATATTATACTTATTATGCAATGCAATCTTCTTACACTTCTGCTTTCACAAGCATACTAAGAGGTAACTAGCAAATGGAGTTTGGAAATGTAAAAATGTGATTGGTCAAGCAAAATAAACACTTGGTAATAATACTGTTTAGTAAATGACTCTTATAAATGCAGAAACATGATTGGTTAAACAATAATAACAGTTACTAAATAAAATGACGAGCATTGTTGGTAAAAGTGAGGGAGGTACAACCAAATGTGGAAGATGTAACCAGTGTCAGTATATCATGGGGGCTAGTAGTCTTACATTAGATAATTCTCAGAAAACAAAAGTTAAGTTTTGTAAGGGGAATTGTAGAACTAAAAATGTTATATATTTAGCTAAGTGTTCAACATGTTTATGTTACTACGTGGGGATGATATCCAGATGCCTAAGAAACAGAATCTATGAGCATTATTATAGAATCAAAAGGCAGGATGTGAATAATGCCCTATGGAGACATTGTGAAGCTAATAAAGAATGTAGGACGTTTGAGTTTGGCATTCTTGAACAGGTCCAAGTGAATCCTAGGGGAGGTAATATAAAGAAGAAATTATTAGAAAAAGAGACCCGTTGGCAAATTAAATTAAATGCATCAGAATATCCAGGGCTAAATGAATACATCTCTATAAAACCCATATTAGATAGATAATAGGGTATAAGTCTAATCCTGGAATGTACTTGTCATATAAATAAATACATCAACCTAGACGTGAAGTATGAATAGATTATTTTAAAGTTTTTTAGCATAAAACAAAGCAAGAACATGTGGCAATAAATAAATATGAAACGAAGTTTATAAAATTCAGGTGTATTGCACAGATTTTTAGGAGATTGTGTTATGAAAGCCATTATATGTATATGAAATAAGTATTTTTTAAAGTATTTTTTAAAGTATTTTTTAAAATATTACAATTTTTAACAACAAATAGACAGGTTTATATTGAGGGAATCCAGCACTGTGCACTTTAAATTTTGATGATTTTAATGTAATAATCTTAATCATGTGATTTTTTCAATTATGACATGTTAATTGATGAAAGGAACATTATATAAAAATGGAAGTAACAAAGGTGTAAGTGGTTCTGATGAAATCTACGGCAGTAGATGAAAGCGCTTAACCAGAGATTGTTTTATGTGATTTTACGTGTACAAATTAAAGAGAGGATTTATTGCTACGTGACAGTGCGGTCTTTCATTCATACTGGGACTTTTGCTTTGCCTCTAAGGGGGCTGTTTCTACTTATTTGTTGGACTGACCAGTATCCTTTACTCAGTTACCAATAATAACAGTTAGTTATTAACAGGACCTGCAGTCTGATCTGAAAAAAAAAAGTATTGATACTATGCAGCCAGATAGCATTAAAAATCATTGTGCTTCATGAATATTGGTAAACCTTTGAAAGCAACTTGTGTAAATCTTTAAAATTACACAGTTTTACAGCTGTCAAAAAAAACTTGTATTAGGCATAGCAGTGACTGGCTACCAAAGCGTGTATCTATGTACTTTCTTATTTTTCAGGTAAAAAGCATGTGAAAAGAATATTGTGGATATTGTAGAGACCTAATTTCTACTGTCACTCTACATTTCATAGCAGATGTGCCAACACATTACTTTATTGTATCTGACAGCTGTCAAAATAGCTGTTAGATGTGGCACTTCAAGATTAAATAAATAAAGAAAAAGATCTAAATCTTGCAGATATTGAAGTATTTTATTTTACAAGGGTCAAAACAGATGTTAACCACTTCTAGTTTACTGTGAGCAATTGTTTGTATATATAACTACAGCAATAGTGTTTTGACACCTATTTCTACTACTGTCAGATAAGGCAACCATTGCTCCTTCAAGACACAAAACACCCATAAACTGCCACACACACACACACACACACAAAAACTAAGATTTGCAGTCAGATAAATATATTCACTATTACCTAGCCATTTCTGAAAGCACAATATGGAAACATTACACTACAAAAATGACTATTTTTATTAAAAAAAACAAAACAAAAAAAACTTTACAATTAAGCTTTAAAATTAAAAAACAGACAGTTTTCAAAGCAAAACAGTGCTCTTCATTACTGTATGCTATTTCTCCATTGTTATAAAGTACAATGCAAAATGTCATCACTCCACAAATATCCCCCAATATTACCACTCACAGCTCCAGTCAAAGAACTATGATGTGAGTATTTCATACCAATTAGTACCACAGAACAGTGCTATATTGTTTACATTTGTGTTCCAACTGATAAAATGCAAAGTTGAAAGTGATAGTTCTTGAGCAGTCAGAAAAGTACTACGATGCCAAATATTGCTTTTCATAATTATTTTAAAGTGGTGTCTACTACTTCTCCATTGCTATAAGGTGCAATGCAAAATGTTAAAGCTCCATGTGGATACCTCCACCCCCACCCTCTGTCACATCTCTTGTTAGATAAGAACAATTCAGATATTTCAGAGTGGTGATTATTATCACAGAATAGTGGTTGGATATTATAATGTGTGCGTCATCTCAAAAAATGCAAAGCAAAATGCATACCTTCAGACCATCAGAAAAGTACTGAAATGCCAAATGCCACTCTTCAGAGTTATTTTAAAACTGTATGTTACTTTTCCATTGCTATTAAAGTGCCATGCAAAATATCACAGCTCTGGTTGGGATCCCCTCTCCATATCAACCATTTAAGAATAGCCTTTAAAATGAACAAAAGCTTTACACTACTAACAATGTATGCATTATTTTTTCTAATTCCACAGTACAGTAATAAGTGTTTGTCTTTACATTCTAAAAGGCTTTATATTTTATTTACATGCACTTACATATATACATCTTAATAAAACATTATAATAAATGAGATTTTAAGACATTGTTATTAAATTAAATTAATTTAATTTCTGTAGTGTTCATTAGCAAATCCCTCCAGTGGCCACCCAAAGTAGCTATGCTATGCAATCACAGATGCCATTTGCTACTCCTAAAGGTGGGCATTATATGGAAATAAGAGATCTTCCAGGGGGTGGAAGGCCCTCTGTTTGGGGTGCCATTGGACAGTTTTTTATTTCCTTTAATGACCACCCTGTTGAGCACAACTAATTACCTGTCAGAAAATACGTCAGTTTAGTATCCCCTTTTTGTATACACCGCTCAGATGATTGTGCAGTATATGATAACATAAACATTAAACAGCCAGAAAATATGGAAGAGCAGTGGAACTGCAACATCTATATAGTTGTTTCAGTATCACACTATTTCCTGAGACACAGTGTAGCATAACACTCTCTGTAGTAGTGTCAGTGGTACAGCTGGTGGCACACTCATCATTGGTGCTGGAAAACCAGAGGTCTGTGGGTTCTATTCCCACTCCAGTTGATAAGATTAGTGACACTGCAGTGCAGTGTTAGGGGATGTTGCATTCCAGAGTGTGTCATCCTTTGGATGAGACTTAAAATGAAGTCCCATCTGCCTGAAGTGTTGGTAGCTCAGGTAGATGTAAAAGATACCATGGGACCTATGAAAAAGTATACGGGAATTTCACTGATGCCCTGCCCAGATTTCCCTAGTAGCAGAAATGCTGCCTAAGGTCTCCCCTGAGAAGAAACCACTAACCTAGTGCGACTATCCCCATGAGCAAAGGATGGATGGATGAATAAATTTATAAACACATAAATAAATATAATCGAATGCAGGAAAAAGCATCTCATGTATTATACCTAGACTCCCATGTTATGGGAATGGGGTCTGTATTGTGGGAAAAACTAAAGGATTGGCTACATTTCCTTGTCATTACATAACCCCACTCACATATACACAGCAGATCTGCATGGAACTGAGTGTCTGAGTTCAAAAACCTATGAAATTCATGTACTTAACGTTTTAAAAATGTTGCACCAAGAAGAACAGTTCTTTTTTTTCCTTTGTTTTATTTGCAGGTAGAGCAAGATAATCTGAATCCCTCTACCCCACTTGCTTTGTTATTTTAACTCTGATATTGCTGCACCTCAGAGATGGATTGATCAGATTCCCACAATGAAAATTCTGTTTTTTTCTTTCTCAGTGACAGCATAAGAACAGAGAACACAGATACAACATACACTCAGACACAAGCATATTGCTTCGGCATGGTCTCAGCAGCAATACAAGACCACCTGCTACCTCAGGTTGTAATTAAAAGCAATGGTGATGTGAGCAATCACATATCAAGCAAAAGCACACAAGCCAAACAAAACCATGTCAGTATGGTAATCTCCATCATGGCCATTTTGGGATATAACAAATTAAAACACAACAAGAAACACTCAACAGTGATTCTGATGCATTAGCATTCCACAGAATATTAATACTCCAGAGGTTTTTTGTGGCCCTGCTCTACTGTCAGGAGGAACACTAAGCCTAGCCTAGAGGTACCAACACACCTCTCACCCACTAGCCATTCCTAAGTTTTCCTGACCCTATAAATTTACCTAACACTATGGAGGGACAATTTCCCACAGTTTCTCCAGCCAGCTTGATCAACACGGGCATCCTGAGGCAGTGGAGCAATTGCCTCATGTTCACTGACAACCCTCTACTCCTAGTCCACACAAACTGAACATGTGAGAGATGCAACTATATTAAGAACCTTGAATCCATGCTCTTCACACACCAGCTAGTACATATGGCAATAAGAGGGGCTGTCAGCATGCACACCTCATCTCCTACTCCACCCAAACACATATCACACATACCTACATATACGGAGGTCCACACCAGAAACATACCTAAACACCAGAGACCTCCCAAACACAAACACAAGCACACTATACATAATACTTCCTCTACAGAATGCAATACACATAATAGCTCACACACCAGTGCCTCACCTGTCAAGCCCTTAAGGCAAATGTCCCTCTCACCAGGCTAGATAAGGAAAAGGTCAGGGTCAGCTGTCTGTCAGGTGCTAGGATCCACGATATCACACATGCACTCAAGTCTCTCAACAACAGGAACTGTTATGACTCTATCATAGTCCATGTTGGTGTGAATGACTTGAGATGTACCTCTCTGGACTATATGAAAAAAGACATGACTGAGTTCTTGGATTATGTGTCTCAGGCAGGTATGTCTCTGGCCTTAAGCAGCATTTTACCTTCACCTAGGATGATGCCTGACTACAAACAGAAAATGACTGACTTCAATAATAAGCTTAGTTTCTGGTTTATTTCTAAGGGGATCCAGTATCTGTTAGCCTGGGATGACATGATTGACAGACCTTGATGCTTTGCCAGAGATGGTCTTCATCTGTCACCTCTGGGATTTTGGCTGTTGGCTAAGGCTCTTGTCACCCTCATAGTGCCTTTTGTAGGCAGTGTCTCAGGGACAAAATTCCTGACATAAAAATTCCATCTAAAAACAACCTCAAGGTTATACTGCTAAAAGCTAGGAGCCTTAACACGAAACTGCACTCACTAGAAGCAATCCTCATCTTGGAAGACACAGACATTTGTGCAGTCATGATGACCTGGTTCAAGGCTGGGGAGAGCACCTGAGCCATACCAGGTTAAACCTCCTTCCATACGTTCATACCACAAACTGAAGGTGTGAAAAGTAAAGGAGACAGTGTATCAATATACATTAAAGATAAATACACCTCCAGATTGGTTAAACAGTATGACTCCCTGGAGACACTTCAGGTGCAATTAACAGTTGGTAGGCCACCTACTCAAATCATTGGCAGCTACAGGACCCTGTCCATGAATCAGGACACCCACTCTGCCTATTTAGATCTACTTGAATCTATCAAGATACATCCGAACACCATGGTTTTGGGTGACTAACTACCCATGCATTGACTGAGTAAATTATTCTTGCTCAAACTCACTTGCCCCTTGACTTCATTAACTCCAATGTCTTGGCCAAGCTGGTTGATACCCCCTCAAGGGGTGCCAACATTCTAGATCTGGTGCTTAGCAATATGAGGGATCACTGTAGCACCCCCACTGTGAGGTCTTCCCTGGTGAGATCTGACCACAGATCAGTCTCATTTGAAGTAACCATTGCACCTGAACCCCCTAGCGGCAATTAAATTAAATAACTTCTACAAATCAGATTAGAAGCTCTTACATGATGGTATAAATAGCTTCACTGCATCCCCCCTCAGTTGGAATTGGCAGCTATGCAGAGGTCTACACCAATGCTTTATACAAACACATGTATAACTGCATTGACCTGGCTGTACCTGATAGTACCAAAACAAGCTCCTCAATGAAGAGCAAACCTACCTGGTGGACAACTGCCATTAACAGGCTTTACAACAAGAGGAAGAAATTGCTGTCTAAGAGTAAGACGGAGTGAGCCCTAAACTGGAAACACTCCCTCCTCACCATAAACAAGCAAATAAAACTTCTTATGAAGTCCTCCAAAGCAAACTATGAATACAAATTAGCTTCCTCAACTAAGGAAAACCACAAGGTGTTCTTCAATTACATCCATAAACTAAAAGGAAAGGCCCAGATTTATGCCGAACTGATAGTTAATGATACCACATATACTGAGCCTGTGGACATTGCTAACCTGTTGACTGACAGGTTCTGTGAAAACTTCACTCCCATTTCCCCACCACACTTACCCCATGACATCCCTACCACCTGTCCCCTACCTTGTATCTCTAAAGAGCAGGTCATAAAGGCCCTTTCTAAGGCAAAAAACACAGCATCTATGGGGCCTTTTAACATCCCAGGCTGCATTCTACGTGGGCTCAAACAAGAATTAGCAGCACCACTGGGTACTCCTTTTAGTCATAGTCTAAGCTCCGGGTTCATCCCAGCTGAATGGAAAATGGCCACCATTATTCCCTTGCACAATGGTGGTGCTTCCACTGACCTCGGGAACTATAGACCTATTAACTTGACTAGCCTTATCTGCAAGGCCATGGAGCAAATCATCATGGAACTTATCAACAAAGATCTAGGGTAATCTCCAATCACTCAACCCTACTCAGTTTGGATTCATGCCTATTAAACCTTGTGGACTTCTTTGAGATAGTCACCAAGGTCCTGGATGATGGGAAATCTGTGCATACAGCCTATTTAGACTTAGCCAAGGTATGTGACACTATCCCCGACTCATCATCGACAAACTCACCTAGGTAGGCATTAACACTTACATCATTAGATGGGTTGCTATGTGGCTTAGTGATAGAGCACATATAGTTAAAATAGGGGAATCCACCTCCCACAGCAGACCTGTAACCAGTGGTGTTCCACAGGGATCAGTCCTGGGACCTCTACTTTTTGGAATCTATTTCTCCAAAGTACAAGCAAAAACTAAAGGTTTAAGGCTGACAAAGTTTGCTGATGACTGCAAACTAGGAGCGATCATAGAAATCTCCAAATTATGTCAATATTCTACAAGAGGGTCTTACAAACAAATGATTGGTGCCAAAGTCATGGCCTTAAACTTAATGCAAAAAAATGTATTATTATCCCTTTCAGTAAGAGCGATAAGAAGGGCAGTCTATATCACTCATCTCATACGTAAGGGCAGTAGTTATAACCTCCCTGTACTCTTCCCTCATCAGGCCAATAATTGAGTACAATGCCCCTTTTGGTATGTACTTTTCCAGGCACCTGCAGCAATTGGAGAAACCAGAAAGGTTCCTCACATGGAAAATTCAAGGTCTTCAGTATCTGTCCTATGTGGATTGCCTGAAATCACGGTTACTTTGTTCTGTTTCATACAGACTACTCAGAGACGATCTCTGCCTTGCATATAAGGCAATCTCTGATCCTGATCCTGCTTTATTGGAAATGCTGCATATCTGCAAGTCAAATGGTACATGGGTTACTCACTCTAAAGATATGTGACATTAATAGAACCTGCTGGAGGGACAGATGTGTCTCCCAGAGGTTACCACACCTTTGGAACAGACTCCCACTTGATGTAAAACAGAGCACATCACTGGCCCTCTTCAAACGCAATCTGGATGATTGGATGGGTAATCATAAATTCACCCCGGGGGTTCCACCTGTATCCCTTTCGGAAATGGGCATTAAGTGCTAACCATGGGGACAAGGGTAGAACTTGGCTAGGCTTGTAAGGGCCCCAGGGTCATTAGCCTAGTAACTTCTTATGATGATCCTATGTTTATGTCTATATATGTGTGTGTGTTCTGATGGAGTAATAGTACACAGAATATCAATATTTGTATATGTGTATATGTGTCTATGCTGGGAGGAATAGGTATTGAAGAAGCATCAGGAAAAGCTAGCCTCAGCCTGCCACCTAGAGATGCAAACTAGCATCTTCCTTGCAAACCTGTCATGCTGCAAGCAGAGGAGGGGCCACTAAGTTATTAGGAGTATAACAGCTGAGTACGTGGCAAACTATTGTGGCATGCAGTTGGCCCAGTGCTATGTACCATCCTCCACTTGTGAATCACTTGACACTCAATGTCTGTAAAATTAAAAAAAAAATCATCTGCTCCTGGACACAGTTAACATAAATGCAAATGAGTATGTCTTATCCATATTTATTGATAAATACTGGAGCAATATGGTGGAATACACAGTTCATGTACATGTGGCCATACTAATTACATATGCAGCTCACAATCTTAAAACTTAAAACACAGACAAAATCATAACACCACAATCTTTTTGTTGTGGAAATTAGAAAGATAGCAGAATATCAGATATTGCCAAAATGGATTTACATGATGTAGAGCACATTCATGAAAATACTATTTTAAAACATTTCACAAAATGCATTTTTTGACAAATTGTTTATGGGATTTTCTCACACTTGAGTTGTATCTTCACTCTCCTGACCAAACTACAACAGTGTGAGGAAATCCCAGCATAACCAACTTAATAAAGTTTGTTGCTGTATTATACACCAACAACGGCCCCTAAAGAGGACTTTTTGATTGGCTATACAGAATCTTTTAGAGGGGATAAGCTACAACTGCTACTGCAAGTTCTATCTGACTGAGCAGAAAAAACAGTTGAACTTGCTTCCAGTAAGAGTCTCATGGCAAGTTAAAATTGTTTTTGAAAGTTACATTAAAACTATTCTTAGATGAAAAGTGTCTATACAGAGTTCATTCAACAATTCTGACTCTCAGTAATTTATAAGATTTTGAGCCTGGTTTAATAAAAGCACAAACTGATGTCATTTCAATAAAATGATACGAATGGTATAAAACAAATACCACTAATATATTACATATGTGCCTAATCATAAAATGAATACCCATATCTCCTCTGTATCTCTGGGTCATCTTCACTGAATCAGTTTATTCCAAAATAAATCATGAGGAAAGAGTGCTACTTATACACTGGAGTTATTAAAAAAGGTTAATACATTTTACTTGCATATGGAGATTCTGGTTTACCAACTATTGGTGACATTTAGCGGCTTGGGTTAGATTATCATGAGTAAGCCAGTCCTGTGCCTCATTGTAACTGCTGCTCTAAATCTGTCTTTAGGGCAGGCATTACTGATGGTGTACATTGCTGAAATAATTTATACAGACATTTATGTGCATTTCTAATGTAACACAAATAATACAGTCATTACGTTTGCTTTACTTCAAGAAACAATGTCCTACAATATTGATTAAGCATAAGTCATGGTACCTTCAGAATGTATTGTTAACTTAGCCTGCCATATTTAATGTGTTTTTCTTTGTATACCTTGAAATTAATTGTTCCTAGTATAACAGTAGTAAATGACAGATACCTCCTTGCTTTTTGTTCTCATTTGCTTTCTGGTCATCTTTTTTCGGTTGATCCTTTGGAATCTGCTGCTGGTAAAAACAAGGAAATAAAGAACTGCTTTACAAAAATAAGCATTTATATGTTGACAGTTTAACTATCCATTCTACTTTTTCACAACTCCTTTGTGATACACGGAACTCAAACTGGGGACAACCACTGCGTGTCCATTTTTTCAGCCACTCAAAAGAGGTAGTGCAGCTGAACTGAAGCCATTAGACTTCAGGAAGACTTTAGTTTATGTCCTAACTACTCTTTCAGCCCACCCCCTCTTATTATGTACTTGTCATGACTGAACATCAGTGCAAGAAGTGCTAACACATTACCTTGATGCATCTTGCTGTGGCTGTCGTGTTGGTGGCCTGGAATCTGATTGCCACCTCATCCCAAGAATATCCTCATAAGGTGTACTTGCCTGCATCAAATCTCATCTTATTAAATGCCGGGCTGCATCAAATATTTTACTTAGTGATAACCACAACAGTTATAATACTGTTGTTAAATGAAATACTGACAGTATAAAATATGAAATGGGAAATCAGTATAAATTTCTCCAAAAGTGTTTTTACAGGAAAACAACCTCCTATATCCTCCACACACAGAAATGGCTTCCCCTCAACACCACCAGAACTATTAATTTTTGGGAGCGACTGTTCTCTCCTGTAAAATCTGTAAGATAACATCAATATCTTTATGTCTGGTTTGATATCAGCCAACAGAAATGTACTAATTTTGCTGTACTCCACTTTCAACATACTGAGATCTGTAGACTGGCATTTGAAAAGGTCACATCACATTACACATATTCAGGCTGACCCACTGTTGCAGGAACTGACCCTACCTCTACCTCTAGAAACATGAGATGATCATTGGCCACTCTTGTCTCCTTTCCCTGAGCTAGGCCTCTGGCACCTGAGCTTTTGGTTGAATCTGAATCGCCATCATTGAGGACAGATGCCCTTCTTCTGCAACATCAAAATGCCAAGTATAGTTATTATTAACTTTAACAACAGTCCCCACCCCATTTCATTTTCCATCCTTTTAGTGATAGGTATTTCGCAGAGCCACCCTTCCCATTTAATCACAAAGTCTCATTTACTAGTGCTACTCCCGAGTTAATTGAAGAAGAGGTGCTGTGCTACCATATAGTTATTACTACTGCTTCCTCATAGGTTATTGTTTATGTGTGTGTGTGTATATATATATATATATATATATATATATATATATATATATATATATATATATATATATATAAAGAATATTAGGAACCATTAAAGAGGCTATTATAAGACTACAAAGTACATAACTTGGGATTACATGATTACATCATTGCTCAGTATTACATTGTGAGCTCATTTACAGCTTCCATGTGCTTACATGCTAATGAACTAAATTTCTGCAACATCACTATCACACATGACTTCAGAACATGTATAGTTTTAATATGCATGTTATTTATTGTTTATTTTATGCAGCTTTGTATTTATTCCATTTAAATAAGATCCAAAGTGGAGGCCTTTTATTTCAAATAAGGTCACAAACTTATCTGTGAGGTCATCTTTCAGAGAAGATCAGTAAATATAATAAGCCTCATTCGAAAGTCCAGACCTTTGGTTTTCTTACTAGGACTCAATTAAAATGTAATTATATATTCCAAATACCACTTAAAATAAGATATCTCTTAATTATGATGATGCATCCTTACACTCAGTAATTTTGAAAGTGTCACAGAGATGTCCTTAAGGGGTCATTTGCATATATCCCATTGCCTCTATTACAGGAAGCTTAAGGTATCACACAGTGAAAAACTCCTAGGTTTTTCTTATAGTTTTTTTTGTAAATTCATAGAGTCTTACTAAGCTAACTACCTGGGGGAGCCTTTCTAAGCCTAGCCATGTCTTCCCAAAAGAATAATGATGTCCTGTTTCTGAGTAGGACACTGAGAGCCAATCATTTATAAACTATATCTGTCCATAAGGGGTATTGGTCACAGGTCTGGTGTAGGTTTCCTATTACCCATCCACTGGTCTAGATTACACTTAAACTTGGTAACAGACAAACTCATGTGATAGGAAGCCTATTCCACAGGAGACGCAGTCTCTGGGACACATATCTGTCTCTTTAGCATGTTCTGTTTAAGTCACAGACAAAATTCAGGTCCCTAGACCTTGTATTTCTGGCAAGCTTTGACTTAAGAATATCTAGGAGATTCATAAGTGTGGGGTTTGCAGATGCCTTGTAAGCCAGGCATAGATCACCCCTCAGCAATCTATAAGAGACTGAGTAGAGGGAAAAAGCTTTAAGGCTGTCTGCATAAAGGCAGGTTTGTTACACCTTGTGTTCTTTTTGTAAAGAATGTCTGAGGTCACTCTAATTGCTGCATATGCCTAGCCAGGTACATACCAAAGGGAGCACTGTACTCTATGAATGGTCTGATAAAGGTGGAGTACAGTGGGGATAATGACCTCTTTGGATCTAAATGCTATGCCCTTACTTATAAGTTCCACAAAATAAAAGGAGTTCCTCGGTTTACTATCATATTTTCGAATGTAATTCTGTCGACTGCACTTTTGTCGAACACGGAAAATTGAAAACGGTAATATTGAACTCCAAAAGCCAAACTAGGAATGGGTTTTAACATGGGTCAAAATAGGGGAGAAGTTTATAGTTCAGCAATGGCAGTGAACACCTATCTCAACCCATGTTAAACCCATTCCTAGGTTCGCTTTTGGAGTTCAACATTACCGTTTTTGATTTTCCATGTTCGACAAAAGTGCAGTCGACCAAGTTCCATTCAAAAATATGATAGTAAACCAGTTCCTCACCACTGTGGACACATGGTGGTTGAAGGTAAGGCTACTGTCTCAATGCGTACCCAGATCCCTGACCACTGAGTCAACTCTTAGGGGAGTATTATCAACATGGTAATTAGCCAGGATGGCTGACTTCCCAAAGAGTGAAATTATGTATTTCTTAGCATTGAGTTTAAGACCATGGCTTTAGCACCATTTGTTTGTCAGTGATATACCTTCTTGAAGAACGTTAGTGTCTTCAGGGGAGTCGATGTTAACCCCCAGCTTGAAATCTACTGAAAAGTTAGTCAGCCATTACCTTCAGCATTTGCTTCCATTTCAGAGAAATAGATGTGAAAAAGGAGCAGGCCCTGTAAGGAGCCCTGGGGGACTCCACTAGTAACTGACCTCTTGTTGGAGGTGGTGTCACCTATTTTGACCTCCTGAGATCTTCAGTGAGCCACTTGGCTATCCAGCAGGTGATAAAAGGGTTTATGCCTAAATTAGTGAGGTTGTATATAATGCTCGAGTGGAGTATTGTATCAAAATACTTGGCCAAGTCATGGTAAGCCATGTGCACAGTCTTACCTTTATTCAATGCTTTGGTGACCCTCTCAAAAAAAGGTCCACCAGATTTAATATTCATGAACTTCCCTTAACAAAGCCAAACTGTAATGGATCCATACCTATGTCCTCATTTATCATGTCCACGATGATTCTTTCCATGGCCTTACATATGAATCTGGAAAGACTTATGGGCCTGTAGTTACCTGGATTAGTGGTTGGAACTCCTTTTTGCAGGGGAATGACTGTAGCTATCTTCCTTTTCTTGCTTGGGCACAAAACCTGACTGAAGGTTCCAGTTGAAAAGTGATTCAAGTGGACTAGAGAGGCCATGTTTCATGTTATTTATTAAATATCCCAGTATATTATCAGGGCCCACCAATGCAGTGCTTTTGGCCTTAGAAAGTGTATTGATGACCTGTTCTCTAGTAATTCTTGGGGTGATTGTGGTATGTGGTATTTCCTTTGGAATGTGGGAGGGGAGTGGGGAAGATTTGAGTTGAACTTGCCAGCCAAAAGGTTGGCAATGGCCTCCAGTTCAGTGTGGGTGATGCTATTTACAATAAGTTTTGCACATTGTTGTGTATTTCCCTGAGGTTATGGACATAGCTGTAGAATGCTTTGTGGTTGTCCTTTGCCTGAGAAGCTATTTTTTTCTTCAAATTTAGCCTTTGAAGTATTAATTAACCCTCTTAGCTGCCTGTTTATATTGGTCAGGGAGCTTTTAATATGTATGGTTTTATTCCTCCTACTGTTGGCTAATAGTTTTTTCTTTTGTTGCATAACTGATTGATATTGTCATTCCAGCAAGGTGGCTTGCCTTTTGAGTTTGTCTTATTCTTAATATGAGTGGGCACAGCTAGCTGTATACAGCTATCAATAAGGCTGTACAGAAATTTTCTAAATAGCTCAGTATATGCTATGGTGTTTACTGAGTTTGGGGGTGACTGGAATTTAGCCAAGGCATTGCTTAGTAGAGAGATGCTAGTTTGGAATAGTTCCTAAAGGTTTTTTGTTTCGCTGGATCCCTGGATGAAATTTTTATTTCAAGTAATACTGCCTTATGGTCACATCTGACAAGCAAAGACATTACATTGGGTGAAGAACGCTGGCCCCTCATGTTCATAAGTACAAGGTCAAGGATGTTTGTACTCCTGGTAGGAGAATGGATCAACCGTTCTAGGATGTTAGTATTAACAAAGTTTAGGAATCACTGGGCTTGTGCATTAGAAGTGATTTAGGATTCCCAGTCTACAGAAGGGTAGTTGAGATCCCCCATAAATATTGTATTGGGTTGAATGGTGAGGGACTCTAGTACATTGAGATAGGTAATATGGGTTTCCTGGGACATGGAGGGGGACCTGCAGGTTGCAAGGAAATGGTACAGCACCCTGTTTATGGTGAGAAGTATATGTATGAGCTCCAGTGGTCATACACTTTAACTAGTCTGGATGTGAGGTTGGTTTAATATAAACTGAGACCCCTCCACCTTTAGTTCTCTCCTGTGCAGTAGCTGGTCTAAAGGTGTGAAAGGCATTATAACCTTGCACTGCTGAGGCACCCTCTGTGACTTTTAGCCATGTCTCCATTACTACACAGATGTCTGCAGTGCCCAGAGAGAGGAAGGCTTGCAGGGAGTGGAGTTTCTTATTTAGACTTCTAGCATTGAGCAGTGCCACCTTCAGATATTCCTTCATATATTTAATTAAGTCAGTAGGTTTATCAGTTTGACATTGCCTGAAAAAGGAACTATGGGGGGTGGAAAAGGTCTTTGCCAATATCCAAATGCCTAGAAGGGATAGGTGTATACCATCCCTGGCAAAGCAGCATGGTCTGTCAAGCATGTCTTCCCAGACAGTCAAATATTGTACCCCTTTGACTGACACCAGCAGCTAAGACACGTGTTAAAATCAATCATTTTCTACTGGTAACATGGCATCATCCGTGGAGAAGGTAGTATGCTGCTCAGTGCTAGGCTCTTACCTGCCTGAGACACATAATCAGCAAACTCAATCATGTTTCACTTTATATATAGTCAAGGGAGGTATGTCTTGGGTCATTAACACCCACATGGACTATGACAGATTCATACTGGTACCTGTGGTTCAGTGATCTGAGTGCCTATGTGACTTGACAGATTGTAGCCCCAGAAAGGCAGCTAACTGTGACTCTGTCCTTACATTGGACTGTGCAGTGGTGCAGTGGTGCAGTGGTAGCATTGTTGCCTCACAGTAAGAGGTTCTCCAGTTTGATTCTTGGCTAGGGTGCCATCTGTGCAGAGTCTGCATGTCCTCCCTGCGCTTATGTGGATTTCCTCCAGGTGCTCCTGTTTCCTCCCATGTTGTAAAGACATGCACCTGGAGCATTTCTCCCCGGGCCTCTGCTGAAAATTGCCTTTTTTCCAAGTCGGACTTTCCTGATAAACAAATGTTAAATAAATAAATAAATAAATAAATAAAATAAGTACTCAGTCTGGTTAGGGGGACATTGGTGTGCCTCACTATAGGATCAACAATGACAAGAAAATGTGGCTGTGTACTGGCTTGCTTTAAGGGCTTAGCAGTAAAGGCACTAGATCCAGTGTTACTATGTGTAGCTGTGGGTGGTGTTTTAAAGGAGTGTTTACGTGATGGCTGAGGACCCTTCCTTTGACTGTACTGTGCAGGAGGTCTTAGTGTTTTAGGAAGGTTACCTGTAAGTGCCTTGGCATAAGTAATTTTGTGTGGAGGGTCTTTACCCTGTGCAGTAGGCATGGTGCAAGTGTCACTGACAACCTCTATAGGACTGGTTTTGTTTTTATAAGTGAGATTTCCTCCAGTGTTAAATTGTATTTACACCTCTCGCATACTTTATCTATTTTATTAATAATAAGTGGGTTGTCAGTGTATATGAGGCAATTTTTACAAATGCCCCTGAATGCCCACCTCAAACAGAATGGCCAGAGAGAGAGAGTTGGGAAAAGCATATCCATGGCTATTGGTCTAATAGGGAAGAGTGAGAGAAATTTAAATATTGAATAGGTCAACAGGACAAGAAACATGTTGAGCAAAGCTCAACTATGTGCAGAATACATACTCTAGTAGTTAAAAAAAATCTTTCTAGACAGTAATACAGCAAAAGGGTAGACCACAGACATTCCTAATATAAAATAACTGGTTTGGAGCCCAAGTGCTTAAACCAGAACTAATACACTTTAAGAAGAACAGCCACAATAAGCACTCAACCAGCTTTTCCCAGCTCAGAAGGGCATAGGCCATCCTTTCTTGGTATAAAAGTGTAGACCACAAACATTCCTAATGTAAAACAACTGTTTTGAAGCCTAAGTACTTAAATGAGAACAAAGACACTTAGAATAACAGGCACAATAAGTCTTCACTAGCAAATCCCAGCTCATAAGGATGGTGGCTACCCTCTCCTCCTACAAGAGTGTAGACCACAAAACTTCTTAATGTAAAATAACTGATTTGGAGCCCAAGGGCTTAAACCAGAACTAAAACACTTGTAAAATAACAGACACAATAAGGCTTCAAGCTGTTCCAACTTGGAAGGTGCAAGCTACCCCTCCTGCCACAAGAGTATAGACCACAAGTCTTCCTTATGTAAGATAACTGGTTTGAAGCCCAAGGGCACCAGAACCATAGGGCTGCAAGACCATCTTGTCTAGCCTGGTCCAGTAGTAAGCAAAATAGGCAATTACTAGGTAATTACCTAGGACCCCCATGGCAGCTTCAACAATTAAAAAAAAAATTCCATGGTGGTAGCAGTGTCTTCTTTAAGGAGGACCCATGGGTGCATGCATGACTGCAGATTTAAACACAGTCAACACTTAGGTGTGGAATTTAAACTTCCATTGAGGGAGGTAAGTCTGTGAGCAAGTACCTACCTGATCACATTTGTTGTTGTCCAAGGAGAGAGTTTTTCAGCTTTTAAGGAGAGTGTGTTTCAGGCACAGCTTTTCCCCCAACATACATCCAGGTAAGGAGAGTTTTGTTGTTGTCTGCATATCTGCGCACATATACTGCTGGGTTCATGGTGGTTCATGTTTTCTGCTCACATATTTTTATTGTGTGTGTCTGTGTGTGAAATGCCCCAGTATACCCCAGTTAGGTATACCTGGTGGTTAGTGTTACTCAGGCTCAAACCCTGTACCTTAAGTACAAGAAACAAGAGCCTGAATTCTCTACCCATACCACCACTTGTGATTCAAGGAGTTGCCATAGCTCTCAACTGTCCAGATTTTCACAGAATATTTGGCTCATACTTTTGGTCTGTTCCTCTTAAAATTTGTGTTTTCTGGCAAACCAGTGAGAATTGAATTCACTAAAAATGATAGCCCTTTAAGTTTCAGTCTTCCTTAAATACATGGTAACACAACACACAACACTTTATTTTAGCAACTATTATACAAGCGATGTTTAAAATGTGTCCCTGGTTTTGGGCCTTTGTCCCCCCCCAAAATAAATGTTGGCTTTTTCCAGATTTCATGTGCTGCAAAGTTGAGAGATTTAGATGAGTGTCAAGTGGAATTTATAAGGAGCTGAGAGCTTCAGTGGAAGAGAAGTTTAGTGCTGCTTATGCCAAGTCTGTTTTCATTGTTAGTAGCACAACAGGTAGTATACTTGCTTTTGATGCAGAAGACTCTGGGTTCTACTCCCAAAGCATACAGATGGATTGCTGATACTCTTCAGTGTTGTACTTTAAAGGGAGTGGATGTTGCAGCCCTGTGAATGTCCTCCTCCGGAGGAGTTACCTAGTAACTATGAACCCGTTATCAGTTTGCCTTCCATTCCATATTGCAATATTACTAGCTTATCATATTTTTAATGTAACACAGACAATTTATTCTTCAAAGGCAACAGGCACTTTATTTGTAGATGAAACAATAAAATATAAGGTTGTTTTCTAGCAGCAACCTAGTCATTAGTTACAGATCCCTTTAATGTGGAATTATTTAGATGACTTTTACTTCTGCAGAAGTTTGGCATATTTACTGATATTGGTGGATTGTAATGATAGAAGTTTGAGTGGTCTGTTATCATTAAAACTTTCTGAAATGGGTAGTTTTTCATTGTTTACTAGAAGACTGTTCAAAACTACAGATTTAAAATACATTCTAACAAATGGTGCTGTATTACACAAGAAATATAATTTAATACAATCAGAAAGGTGAATCAAAGAACGCGTACATGTATGCATGGCCCTAAACATGTGTAAGGAGCTTATGGTTTGAAAACAGCCCAGAGGTAAGCTTAGTCCTCCACTGGCCAGATGCAAAATGAATGTGGATTTTCATGCTGTTTCAATGAATGTGAGTTTCAAGGGCAGAGAAGTTTAGTGCTCATGCTAAGTCTATTTTCATTGCAAGACTGTACTGTTTGTTTAGCAAATGGCTCAGCATTTGTGCTATTTTATTTCAATTTCTGTAATCATTGTAGAAGTAAATAAGAAAACAGTATGCACACTGACAGGCTTGAACAGTGTTTATGGTAACTGAGGAGAAATAGCCAAGTAATGGAACACTGGAGTGGATGGAGAGGGGGCTGCTGCTGGAGCCGTAGGGGGTTGCTGCAGGAGGGGCTGCTCTGGGGGAGACCCAATCTATTACCCTGCCTAGGACCCCATTTAACCATGATCCAGCTCTAGTATTTTGCACTGTTTACTATAAATGATCAGTAGCTGGAATGAAACAATGAAGTGCCAGTTGTAAAAAAATAATAAGCACTTTTGTTCTGTGTTTGACATTAAAGGAAAGAAAGTGGTTATTTTTTACAACTGAGACGTTTCATTCCCACTTCTGAGAGTTTATGGTTTTCACTGTTATTTAATAATTAACAATAATTTATAACAGTCATATTGTTGAACACGTCAGTGCAGTTCTGTGGATTGTGGACCTCAGCTGAAGTGGCAGCATCCCACCCCGATACATCCTGGGCAGTCATTTATGAAATAACAGCAGTAAAAATAATGACGATGACAATGATGATAAAATAAGACTTAATGTAGACAAGAAGCTGGAATAACTCTGCTGTTACTGTGTTTTCAAAAGTTAATACAGTTTCTTCCTTGCCTTAGCTCATTTTTTTTTTCATTAATGCAAATTGGCCCCAGTTTTGTTAGATACCAGAAACATTCATTTATTTAAAGCAACAATAAAAAATACTGTGTGATTTTTATTCTGCTTATAAAAGGGTTATTAAAGCTTCTTGCCTGACTTTAAGCTCTCAGTTAGGTTGCTTATTATTATTATTGTATTTTTCAGGTTGCCCAGTTTTTGCTGCACTTCTTTTTTTATTTAATTGAACAAATAAAAAAATGCAACCAGTCGAGCTTGAAAGTGGTTAACAGCTTTGGTCACAGTTCTTATTTAAACTTCAAAACCTCATAGCTCAAGGGATAAAGCCCAAAACTTAATGGGTCGGGATAAAGATCAAAGGTCCAGAATCAGCAACAGATTTTAAATATAACATTATTCTTATATGCTCTGTTGCTAGAATAACAGGTTTTGCAGTAGCCTGCATTTTCTGAAGGATATGAAGTGTAGAAGTCTGAAACTCAAGCGTCTATCACTTTTTAAGTTTTGCAATCCTCATAAATTTGCCAGAAAATCACACACGTGGAACAGACCAAAAATATGACACAAAATCAGAGACAGTCAAACATATACTCTGATCTGAAAAACAACAAAAAATAGGCAGGCAACAGTAATTCTTAAACTTTTATGGTTAGCGCTTTCGTCAAATATTCTTTTACTCAACTTCATCAGACACTAGTTAAAAGAATGGTAGCCATATTTAAAACCAGATTCATAGTCACATGTTCAGTCACCTCACATGACACCATGTCACCTGATACAATTTTCATTTCTATAACACATGTACCTAAAAATTGTATAAACAATTGTGTAAAAAATGTGTATACACTTTCTTATTGACTTAATACTCAAATTCATATGTACATATACAAAGAATACATAAATATACATGTAAAAGTCAGCTAAAACATCCAAAAAACAATATTTGTTATTGTGTACATAAAAATTGTTACTTGTTACTAATCAACCTGAATGAATTTCAGTTGAATTCATAAATGCATGTACTTGTGTATAAGGGGGGGGGGATTTGTGTGTATATAACAAACACAAAGAGTGCCCCAAATTATATGTCTAGTCACCTGAGTATTAGCCTTGTGTTAACGTTTTAAACTCCTCAGTTTCAAGACACATGCCAAAGAGCATACGTCGTTCAACCCTGGTGTCACATAGGCCCTAGTTCTAAGCTGCCAAATCAGCTCCTTCACTTCCAGTTTTAAGCCTAATGGTCGATCACCCTGAATGTGAAGGAATGACCAGGGTTTTCTACCACATGTTTTGGCTTACCTAATGTGGTAAATATGCTCGTACATTCTTTTCCTTAGTTTACGCTCAGTCTTGCCAATGTAAAAACCCATACAAGACTAGCAGGAAGCGAGGTAAACAACCATAGTGGAATTGCAATTAAATCTGCCCTTACAAGCAAATTTTTCATCCAGGATGTTAAATCGGTTACCTGTTTGCATAAACCTGCAATAAGAGCAGGCTTTGCATTTGTACATACCTGGACTACATATCATCTTTGGGGGTGGCAGTTCCAAGAGGATTTTCAAATTGATCCCCCTCCTGTAAACTACATTTGGTGCAGGTCCAAATTTAATAGATTCTTTGTCTATTTGGAAAATATTCCAATTCTTTTGCAAAATCTGTCTAATGTTTTCACCATCTGAACTAAACGTAGTAATGAAGGCATGCCTATAATCGACCCTTAGGTTACTTTCACCTCCAACAGGTACCCTGTCATCAATACTCATCCCCTGATTGCTGTTGTCTAAAATGGCTTTAAAATGGCCATTTGTCCTTTTATTTTGAACTTCCTCAAATAGGTTGCTCAACATGTCTACAGGGTATCCTCTGTTTGTGAACATTTGCAATAACAATCTACACTCCTCCTCAAAATCAATGGCAGTAGTACACATTTTTGTGGCCCTGACCAGTTGTCCCTTTACTATTGACCTTTTCTGATGTTGGGGGTGAGCACTACTGTAATGGAGGAAGGAGTTAAAATAAGTGTATTTTGGCTAAATACTGTTTGTTGGCGTTATCCTTCCTTAATTCTACATCAAGAAAAGCTATTCTTTCAGTATGAAATACGTGGGTGAATACCAAAAAAATACATTGTGTTGTTGCAGTATATCATAAAGTCCTTAAACGTACTTTCTTCTCCCTTAAAGATCAAAACAATATCGTCCAAAAATCTAGTATAGTAAAGAATCTCACCCTTAAATCTATTTATGGTGTTATGTACAAATTGGACCTCCCAAAAGGCCATTACTAAGTTAGCAAAACTGCCTCCCACTGGGGACCCCATTGTCACCCCACTGTTCTGTAAATAAAACTGGCCGTTGAACAAAAAGTTGTTGGACAAAATTATGTCCAACAGTTCTGTTATTAGGCTGATTTCAGGTGCAGGTGCCCCTCTTTTTACTAACAGTAACTCGAGCCATTCAATACCCACATCACGTGGGATGACGGTGTACAAATCTTTGACGTCAATTGTGGCAAAGTTAAAATCAGGGTGAAATACCTGGTTGTTTATTGCTTCCAAAAAGACCAGAAGTCCTTGCAAATAAAGGATTCCCTTGATACATATTTTTTCAACAAACTGTCCACAAATTTTGCCAATGGGTATGTCATTGAATCCCTTCCATCCACAATAGGGTGCATGGGAAGGTCCATCAAGCATTTGTGGATTTACGGAATTCCGACAATCACAGGGGTTTTAGGGGAAACCATAGTTAAGTAATTTACCAAATTTAGATCAATCCTATTCTCTATGACCAAGTTGTTAACAAACACCTTAATACGGTTTTATGCTTGGTTTACCTCGTTTAGAGAAACCTGTGTATACGTAGCCAAATTAAGCATATTTTCCATTCTCTGTATGTAGTTTGTATGATCAAACA
Organism: Protopterus annectens; assembly: GCF_019279795.1. Lineage (NCBI taxonomy): Eukaryota > Metazoa > Chordata > Ceratodontiformes > Protopteridae > Protopterus > Protopterus annectens. Next base: position 835,516,541 of record NC_056741.1, read on the forward strand.
CCACCAAACCACCACCCTTGTCAGCCTTAACAATTCTTACATCAGCATTCCTCAAGGTGTCTATCAAAACCCATTCATCCCTTGACATGTTAAAGGCTTCACTCCCTGGATTATTATGGGAAGGATTCACGTTACAGTGTCTCGCTAGGGCATTGGTACTACTCGGCTGGAGGAGGTGAGTCTTTATCTCTTACGTTAAAAGAGATTGATCGGAAAATGTTAAAACTAAAAAAGTTACAATTGGAAGTAAATTATTTTGGAGAGTGTAAGAAACAGGGTGTAGTACCAAAAGGTTTGCGATCCTGGCAATACCGTTCGGGGATAGAGGTGGGGACAGTGTTTTACAATGAACTTTTAATGTTGTTTGACAAGCACAGTACTGAATTAATGGACATGATGTGCAAACATTATTCTATTTCTATTGAGGCTTTAACTAACGAAATCACAGTTTTAAACAATGACATTAAAACACACCCTGAGTTCATAAGGTACCATTATGATTATAAAAGGGTGTTTTCTTCTATTGACAAACAATTAATCAAGAACACGGAAGTGAAACTCAAGAAACTGAGAAGGGACATCAGTGACTATAAGAATGGGGTTGCATACCTAAAACCACCACCCTCTCAAGGTAAGGGTATATTTGGTTATGCCCACACACAATGTATAAATGTTGTGAACACAGTCAATGGGAATGATCCTCAGGTACCCAAGAGGGTAGGACCAGGAGTCAGTGATCTAGATCTGTTTGAGGGCAGCTGGAGGGACAACATTGCTGACAAGCATCCTGTTACCAAAGCGGTTGGCAACAACCACTACAACAGTAATGAAATGAATGATTCTTTTTCCAACAGGGGCCAGAACCATCCACGGAGATGCAACACATGGGGCATGAAGGAGAATCACAAATACAACAGATAACTAACGCACCTGTCATTTTGTTGAATGGTAGTGGTGACTTCAACGTGTACAATTTCTCAAGTTACACCGTTTGCCAGGAGTTGTGTGAACTTTTCAGTAAGGGTTTGACTTTCGTACCCGAGGAACATTTTGACTTATCAGGGGTTTTGATTGATTTGAAATTATATATTTGAAAATTGAATTTGTCTGCAATTTTTGGAGGTATGGGTTACATCAATGACCCTTTAAGAGTGGCTAGTACGTACAACCCACCCGTGTGCCCCACTCTATCTTTGTTCGAGCACATGTGTGAGTCAGATTTGAGGTCTTTACGTATGAGTGCTAGAAAAGATGTTATTAAGAACATAACTGAGGATGAAGCTGAAGCTTTGAGATTGGTCAGAGCTTTACCGGTCCGGTTTTTGAAACCGGACAAAGGTGGAGGTTTGGTGATCATGGACAATGATGACTATGACAACAGAATGTTTGACATGTTAGACAGTAAGATCTACGTGAGGTCCAGCCCTAATGAAATGAACATTGCTTATAAAAGAATCTTTTCCTTCCTTAGGGATTTGTTGATAGAAGTGTTGATCAGTGTTGATGTTTATAATTACCTTGTGATTTTGAAGCCAAGAATACCCAATATGGTTGGTTTACCTAAACTACACAAAAACATTGAAAACCCTCCCATGAGGGCTTTGGTGAATGCAAGGTCTTCTATTACATATGCATGCTCTAAGTTTGTGGATGACTTATTAAATAAATATGCAGTGAGGGAGGGACAGATATGCAAAGACTCCTGGGCTTTCTTGAAAAATTTAAATTCCATGACAACATTTTTTTCTTAACAATAGATGTGGTGGACCTTTATTTCTCTATCCCACATGACATAGGGTTAGAATATATCACTAAGAAACTTATTTCTTATGGAGCAGAGAGTGATGAAATACATTTGATTCAAGAATTATTGGATGTGATTTTGAACAACAACTATGTCAGTTTCAATGGCAACATCTACAAGCAAGTGGTAGGGGTATCGATGGGTTCCCCATGTGGGGCAAGTTATGCTAATTTAGTTCTAGCACAGTGAGAACACGAACACATATTTAGTGAAGACATTCATAAGAAAGTAAAGCTTTACAATAGGTTTTTGGACGATATTTTCATCGTGTTTCAAGGGAGTGCAGATAACGCATGTAGCTTTGTGGAGGCATTAAACAACAGTACTTCTTTCTTAAGATTCACACACACATACAAAGAGGACACTATCAGTTATTTAGATGTGAAATTGGTAAGGGACACTGTACGTAAAGGCTATTTAGCTAAAAATTTCAGCACATTGTTGCATTTTTCCAGTTGTCACCCGTTCCATCAGAAGAAATCTGTCCTAAAGGGACAGTTGGTAAGAGCAGCTCGAATGACATCTGAAGACATGTCATTTGACGATGAATCTATCTTGTTGAAGCACATGTTTATGAGTCGTGGTTACCCAGAGTCATTAGTTGATGAGGTGGTAAGAGAGGTTTGTAGTAAGCGACTGTCGGGTATCTTTAATCCCATCCTTACTGTAAAAGAAGGAGATTTAGTTTTGGATGTGGAAGAAGAATTGAGTGTGTGGGTGCCTGGTACAAGTTCACCACCAGTAGTTGTGGGCTCCACAGGTACAGACTTGGTTTGTTACAAGAAGAGTTTTATTACCCGTTTTACTTTGGAAGCAAAGTTCATTAGTAACATCCTTAGAAGAAATTGGCACTTACCGACCTTTGAGAAGCATTTAGTAAAGAAATTAGGTGACAAACCCGTTATTATTTTTAGAAAAGGTAGAAATCTAAAAAGTATCATGGAAAGTACAATTATGAAACCCACTAGAACAGAGGGCACATACAAATGTGAGGCATGTAATTATTGTAAATTCATTTCTACAGGGTCTAGTTTCACAGTGAATCAACACATGTTTAAAGCCAGATGCCGGTACAGTTGTAGTTCTAAATCAGTGATTTACTTGGCTTCCTGTCAGTCATGTCCAGCTTTTTATATCGGCAAAACTGACAGGAAATTAAAAGAAAGGATTTATGAACACATATCATATAAGGAACAAGAGTAGTACCAATGCCCTAGCGAGACACTGTAACGTGAATCTTTCCCATGCTTTTTTGTTTAAAGTGATAGATCAGGTAGTGGTTGATGAAAAAGGTGGACCACATCAGTTACTGCTAGAGAAACGTGAACTTGTCTGGCAGCTTAGGCTGAATTCCTACCCCCCCCCAGGTTTAAACGAGGTCACATCTTTGACTTGTAATTTGAATTTGAGAAGCCTATTGAGGTGACACACACAGTATTTCATTTCATATCACAAAAGGTAGCAACTGTTGTAGTTTATTCCCATTTTTCATCTTGAGTTCCTTTGTACATTTTTATAGTCTAGTATTAAAAATTTGTTTTAAAATTTTTTTTTACATTTTTAGAACACAGATCCTCTAAGATCTTAGAACACAGATTACCGTATGTATTTGTACTTTTAGGTATTTGACACCCTGTCCATAGTTATTGACATTTTTTGCTTCAGACACTGTCACCTCTTGGTGTTGTGATAGTAGTCTGTTGTTATATTTGTACTCATTTTATACTTATTATTATTATTTTCCTTTCTTCTTTTACACTCCAAGCATATACTTAAAATTATGTTTTCTTACATTTATGCTTTTCATTCAGTATTTCTGTACTTTATGTTAGAGTACAGTTTTGCATTTTGTTTTTTCTATAATGAAAGTTTTAAACAGAAGTTTTGAATGAATGATCTTATTTTGCTGACATGAGCTTTTTTAACACAAGAAAAAGGTTTTTGATTCAGAACACTTTTAACTTTTAATTATTTAACTCAGTATTTAATTAGTTAATTGAATGGCGGCTGAATTCAATTACTGTGCTTTGCTTTGGCGCCTTTTTCATTTTAAAACTGTGTATGAAGTTTTTTTCTTTTGTCTAATGAAGTCTTCCAAAGGTGGAAGACGAAAAGCGCTTCACATTAAATGTTTTTGGAGTTATTCTAGCCAGATCGGAGCCTGTGTTTTTTTTTGTTTTGGAGAGTTTGTTGTTCCAGTTATTTTCAATCCTTTGAGAAGTCATCTACCATCAAATTGACAATACCCCTGAGAAGTGACCCAGTTGTTTGGCATTTGGGAACTTGTGTGTACAGTGACTTAACTTTTGACCAACATGTGCCCAGAGTCATAAAGTCTTTGTATATTGCACAGCTTATCAACAAACTGATTGTGACTAGATCTAGAGATGTTATTGCCCCCCTTTAGAAAGCCATCTTAGGTCAATCATTTTGTATAATGCCCATTTTGGCATGTATCTGTCCAGACCCATGCAACAACTGGAATACCCGCAGAGACATCTTACTAAAAGGATAAAAGTCCTAAACAATAGGTCTTGCATGGACCACCTCAAAGATTTATCACTAAACTCAATATCCTACAGAGTGCTTAGAGGTGACCTGAGTCTGGTATACAAGGCATCCTCCGACCTAATACTGACGGACCTATTGAAAACCAGCAAGTCAAATGGCATCAGAAATACTCAGTCCAGGCATCTAAACTGAATGTTGTGGAGAGATGGATCTGTATCACAGAGGCTACCATTATTCCAGAACACACTACCCATTCAAGTAAAACAAAACTCATTCCTCTCCATATTCCATTATTCCAGAACACACTACCCATTCAAGTAAAACAAAACCCATTCCTCTCCATATTCCATTATTCCAGAACACACTACCCATTCAAGTAAAACAAAACCCATTCCTCTCCATATTCCATTATTCCAGAACACACTACCCATTCAAGTAAAACAAAACTCATTCCTCTCCATATTCCATTATTCCACACACTACCCATTCAAGTAAAACAAAACCCATTCCTCTCCATATTCCATTATTCCAGAACACACTACCCATTCAAGTAAAACAAAACTCATTCCTCTCCATATTCCATTATTCCAGAACACACTACCCATTCAAGTAAAACAAAACTCATTCCTCTCCATATTCCATTATTCCAGAACACACTACCCATTCAAGTAAAACAAAACTCATTCCTCTCCATATTCCATTATTCCAGAACACACTACCCATTCAAGTAAAACAAAACTCATTCCTCTCCATATTCCATTATTCCAGAACACACTACCCATTCAAGTAAAACAAAACTCATTCCTCTCCATATTCCATTATTCCAGAACACACTACCCATTCAAGTAAAACAAAACTCATTCCTCTCCATATTCCATTATTCCAGAACACACTACCCATTCAAGTAAAACAAAACCCATTCCTCTCCATATTCCATTATTCCAGAACACACTACCCATTCAAGTAAAACAAAACTCATTCCTCTCCATATTCCATTATTCCAGAACACACTACCCATTCAAGTAAAACAAAACTCATTCCTCTCCATATTCCATTATTCCAGAACACACTACCCATTCAAGTAAAACAAAACTCATTCCTCTCCATATTCCATTATTCCAGAACACACTACCCATTCAAGTAAAACAAAACTCATTCCTCTCCATATTCCATTATTCCAGAACACACTACCCATTCAAGTAAAACAAAACTCATTCCTCTCCATATTCCATTATTCCAGAACACACTACCCATTCAAGTAAAACAAAACTCATTCCTCTCCATATTCCATTATTCCAGAACACACTACCCATTCAAGTAAAGCAAAACTCATTCCTCTCCATATTCAGATGCAACTTGGGTCTAAGGATGGGTAATAGAAAATGTACTTCAGGATTGCCCCTCATGCCATTAATGGACACAGGTAGCTCCTAAATGCGGCATCCCTTACATGGGTCCCTTCAAATAATCTATGGTATGATCACAGTTATTCTCACTAGGGCTAACGTACAATTATCAGCCATGAGAGAGGTAAGACCAATCAGGAAATGTTAATTCAAGCACCAAAATGGAATTTGGCTAAGCTTAAAATATCCTCCAAGTGAACCTGTGTTATGGTAGTAAATAGGTTTAAAAAATTGCCTTTTTAGATCACTAAGTACTCCCCCCCCCCAAGCCTTCAACAGCTTCCGGCACCTCTGTTTGAAGCCCAAGTGCTTAAATCAAAACTAAGAGGTCTAGAATAACAGTTACAATGTAATCAGGCTACTAACAAGCAGTAATAAGTGCAGCAGATTAAATGCATCTGAACACTATAAAGATGCACAGCAAAAAGCTAAATAAAGTAGGAAGAAGCACTAATATTGTAAAAGCAGCTGAACAAAGTGTGATTTTTTTTAAGTAAGTGGGAAGGGAAGAAACAGAAGATAATACAAGTTTAAGAGACTAAGGGGGGGCCTTCCTACCCAATCTCTCAGTGCTCAGTAGAATGACATGATTAGATGGGATTGGGAGGAGTTTCCAAAATCAGATTTATACTAGGGCGACTCAAAAGCCGCCACGTTCAATAGTACAACAGCAGAAACGCAGGTGGGTAGGACAGATCAAATGCAGACAGAGATCAGCAACAGTCAGGCAGAGAACAAAAAGTCACACAAGCACTAGAACAGGCAGTAATTAACTTTATTTTCACAATCTGCCCTAATCAGGACAACTATGTTCTTAGGACAAAGAAGGAAATGATAACACACACTAAAAATTCAGTCAAACAATATTTAAACTTTTTAACAATGCAGAAAAGTAGGGCATTGTTGCTAAAGCATCCTAATCAAAAGAAAGTAAAAAAATGCTCTATACATATGCGACTTAAGTTTGATAGTGAAATGAAAGCAATTTGTTTGGACTCACCAAGGCATGGACTACCTTGCAAATGTCATGTTTTAGGGAAAAAATATCCCTCCAATACAGCTTTATGACAGAGTTTTCAAGAGCTGATTTTTTTTTGTTGGAAGACATCTACCAATAAATATGTATAGTTTTGCTGTTATATAGATTAGAAGAACTTTTGCCTTTGCAAACAAAAGTCACAGTTCTGTCAGTAAAAGGAAAGCAACCCTTCAGTCCTTCGTAAGATGATGCAACAGTCATAATGCAAAGCTCTTACTGTGTCAGTTCGATGTATATTTTTGTCTCCCAGTCCTATCTACTTTCCTTATTGGTTCCATTCCACTTATTTCCAATCAGTTGCTGGTTCTGTATTCAGTGTTAAATGAATATATGGACTGCTCACCTCTTCAAAGGTGAACAAATGTTACTCCCTGGAGCCCAGCAGAGAGTAATAATATCTCAGGTAACTCAGTTCTGTTTAGAAATGACTGCCTTGTAGTATGCTTGTAACTATAGACAGATGTCTTTACACATCTCTCCTAGCAGTATTACTAGAAATATTTCTGTTTAAATTGCTGTATCTGAAATGGAGCAATATTGATATATTATTGGAAATGCTTTAATTTTAAATGATTATGTTTTTGAGAGATTTATTTGATATGATAGGATGATGTAAATAGCAAGTTGCAAAAAAGTCTTTAGGGGATTATATTGCTTTTAGGGGTACTTGAAGCAGTATGTGCAAAACCCAGTCCCAGATATAAAAGATAAACATTTACTCATTCACTTAATTTCTTTTCTTAGTTCCACAGGGTATAACAGAGGGATAATTTTTAAGGGTGACACTGAGGTCTGTACAGAATGCTGTTAGAGTTGGAGAAATGCAAGATCTGCGACTTTCTGTAATTTTTTTTCTTTTGGGGGAGGTGATACAAATTGTATTCATATTGATGGCTTTGACTGCCCCTTTATCCATATCTGTTTATAACCAACTGCTGCATTTTCTCCATTGTTAATAGACAAATGTGTGAAATCAGCATTTATAAATGTATTCTGTAGTTCTTGTATGGTGGGCCTAAGATTAAGTGAGAGATTGTTAGTTAAACTGGGTCTTAATGTATAACCACTTTACACAGTCAATAATCATAATGTTATCAAGTAATATGAACTGACTTTTGTTAGAGGCTTGTATATCGGTGCTTAATCTTACTGCCTCCTAATGCTTGGTTCTGTGGTTTGGCTCCCAGCTGTAGTGCCTTTTGTGTGTGGCATCTACATAAGCTTCATGCTGTCTGCATGGGTTTTCATGGGGAATTGCAATATTCTTTTACACCTCTGGAAGATATGCTGTTAGGTTAATTAACAAACCTCTAAATTACAGGTATGTGTGTGTCTGCATCCTGTGATGGAGTCCCATTCAGGACAGGTTCTCTGACTTACCCTTCTGAGTACTTGATATTGTCCACTTCCCTTGTGTAGAATAAAGTAGGGATTGGGAAAGTAACAATTTTGTTATAAAAGGAAATCTGGCCAGGAAAGTGAAGGAAAACAAATTATTTCTCTTGCATAAAGTGGCATGGCATTTTTACTTTTCCTTGGTATCTACTAGGACCATAAAAAAGTTAGACAGAAAGAACTCCATTTAAAATCTCATCTGAAACATCAAACACTGTAAGATGTCCTTTAGAGCTATATAAAGATGCTAGCCAACCATCAGTGTTGGTACATTTAGAACTGCATAAAGTTGCTCCATAAATGCAATTCCTCTTAACAACCAATTAAGATGTTTCTTAAATTGTGCTTCTGTGGGCAACACTAAAGTTATTTTTTATCTTAATCATCTAAGAGCCAAGCAATAAAAATAGCATACACACTTAATCAAGAATAGCATATTATGGGGGGCGGAGCCTAATGGCTAACTGAAAGCAGCTTAAATTTGAGCTCTTCAAACTCTTACTAGAAAATACAGGAAAAACTAAAAATATTTAAAAAATTTTGGGTAATTATTGAAGAAGAAGTAACATACAATAAAAATACCAACTTTGAAGAAAAAATTCTGAAATTTTCCTGTCAAATACTTCAGAGGACACCACAAGCTGTTGAAAATGAGTAACTCAAAGAACTCACACTCAGATTCTATACTGAAAAAAGAGATGCAACAGATATCTGCTACTTTACTGGACTTGTCGTTAAAGATGGAAAGATTTTCTGAGAACTTAGAAAGTCTTAAAGATAACTGTCAAAAACAAACTGAAATTTTTAAAGAAATATTACAACAGCAACAAACAAAAATTTCAGACATTGAGACTTCCTTAAGTGATGTTGATGGGAGATTAAAAGAAGAAGAACTACAAACCCAATTTTTGTTACAACAAAATACATGGTTAATAAATAAAATGGATGATATTGAAAATAGAGAGAGAAGAACAAACATAAGGATTTTTGGTCTTCCAGAGAAAACTGAAGGGGATGACATTATCTCATTTTTGAACTCCTGGCTGCCTGAAGTTCTAGGATTAAAAGAAGGATTATCTTATGGAATAGAAAGAGCACGCAAAGCTATTGGTAAGCCACTTTCTATTTCTTCTAAGTCTGCTCCAAGATCCATAGTGATTAATTTTTTATCTTTTATGGACAAAGAACTAATACTGAGATCAGCATGGAGGAAAAATCCTGTTATGTATAAACAGTCATTATTAAGATTTGATAATGATTATTCCACAAGAATTCTGGATTTAAGGAAGAAAGCATGGCCATTAGTAAAACTTCTAAAGCAGCATAAAATCAAGACACAGCTCTCTTATCCTGCCAAAATAAGAATTCAATACAATAATGACATGAGATCTTTTAATAACATAGAGGAAGCCACAACCTTCATAAAAAACAACAACATAATTCCACTTCCTGATGAAATGGACTGGGCAAATTCATCTTCCCTAAAAAGAGCTTCAGGAAAAAATATCTGGTCAGAGGTGAGGGAAAAAAAGAAGCAGAAGACTGACATGAAGAATTCGGAAGATACTATTTCTCTCAAAGTATCAACCAAGGTATGACTACATTATCTAAAAGTTAATTCCCTTAATATATGACTCAAAGCAGTTTTTCTGCCCTTCATTAGCCTATTATAATAATATTTTATTTAGTACTTAAAAATTGATTCACTAAGGAACTGAAATGCATAATTGCTTTTTTTATGTTGTCACATGAATATAAAATCAAGACAGTTTATTAGATGCTTATTAACATTGTTCTAGAAGTCCTTATAATAGTTTATCTTTTAGACTATTTCTCCTAGAAAAGCATTTCATAGCTAAAATAAGTTACTAGCAACTGTCTGAATAAATTCCTTTATATTTTATAATAGTATGTTATGTTATTAAAGTGCACATTTTATACTTATCAACCAAAATTTAGAGATAAATATGTTAAAAATAGAAATGTTTCTAAATGCATCAGTTGTTCTTAGAACATCATTGAACCATTTAAAAGTAAATAGCATTCACCAACCTACTGCTTGGCTATTTTTAGATTTTTACACAGAAAGTTGTTCACCATCTCTTTCACAGCACGAGATATACTGAAGCATGCATACTTGTAGTTACAATTACTGACCAGAAGATGGCGTGCAAGTACACACTATCACATATCCCTTTTCTAAACTCGGCTGTTCTGTTTGCTTGAAATGAAAGCGTTTAGCTTTCAGTTAATTTTACACATCATATATTCTCCTTTTATCCCCTGCTATAGCATTATTTCCTATTGCTAACTTCAGTTAAAAGTATACTTAAGAATAGTGCTAAAATAACTTTGAATAAAGCACTATATATATGCTTTACAAACACATTAAATTATCATTGCTACTAGTGGAGAATAGAATTGGAAAAGTCTAATGATTGTATTTCTTAAATTAAATTGGATGTTATCATCATTTTAATAAATTATTTAAGTATGAGCAGCAGTCATGAACTTTCTGTTTTAGATTTATTTAGCTTTCTGTTAAGGAAAGTAGCTTGTCTTTACACATTTAACAAGTGAAATGCTGAAATGCATACAGCTGTAATTGCAGCTACCCAGAAGATGGTGCTCAAACACAACATTGCAAAGTTTTTTTTTCTCTTTGCACATTATTATTCAATACATTGAATGTGAAATGTTTACTTTTAAATTATTTCTAATTTCCCAAGTGCTTTCATTATTTCCCATTATTTAAAAAAAGAAGGGAGGAAAAGGGGAAAGAAAAAAGAACGAAATAATAAAAAAAAGAAGAAGAAGGAGAGTAAGGAAAAAAGAAAGTAATAGTGTTGTTAGTTGCTGTTAAATTTTACCAGTGTTATATCCAAATATAGTGATACCTGCGCTTTGAAGAAGGTGCTACATAAACTGACTGGGATAGAATGAACCATTTAAATACTGCTGTGATCTGGTGATTAATGTCTTGTATATATACGATGTACATGCTCTCCAAACTCATGTAATTGTTAATGTGTTAGATGGATTAGTTTCATTTGTTGACTTAAAGTGACATGAAAGAAACTTCCAACTACTAGTTTAAAAGGTATTTCAGATGCTTATTTATTTAATAACTTGTTCTATTAAACAAGTTAACATACAAAAAGAAGCTTTATAAAAGGAGAAAAAGAAAGGAAAAAAACAATCATTATAAATAGTTGTATATGATACAACTGTGACTTCTTAGCATTATCATTGTAACTTACATTCATAGGCATAATGCTAGTTTATTGTTTACAGCCTACTTTAAATATGAGACTTTTATCAGTTATTAAATACTCATTACATTTGTGTTTACAGATGATTAACTCTGTTATGTGTGGCTTTTACCTGGAACTAAATAGAGAAAATCTTCTGAATAATAGCTAATTAGTCACAGAGTTATAAAAGGTCACATATAAATAATGCAAGAGTTTAACTTTTCACACAAATTAATAATTTTTCTTTACTTTATTATATAGACAACAGAATTATAAAAGTCGTGACATCTTGACCAGGTTTGATAAGTTATATTGTTCAAGTAGATGTAATCTAATATGTAGTAATTCTTATTGTTAATTATTAATATAGCCATTTATTTTAGAAGATTGTAATAATAATCAAATAATATGATATGTCTCATACAGTTTTGGAAAGAAATTATAAGAGTTTTAGTAACAATGTACCAATTCTAATAATGCAAATTCATAGCACAACTATTAATTCTATTTCTAATAGCACAGTTATAATCCCTTATAGATAGTTTAATATTGTTGTTTGTAAATGAATACCATTACTACAATGTATGGAAAATAACTATATAAATGACTAATTAATTGAAGCATTGCACTCTATGGGTACAATATTACCTATACCAAGGCATGAAATAATAACAAAATGACTAGCTATTTATTAATTAATCTATACTATGTTGATGGAATGCATTCATGTAGTAACAAGATTTTACAGTCAAGATTTAAATATATACATGCATGAAAGTATTTGATGTTCTCTGGTTTTAGTTTTGTTTTCCTTATTGAAGAGCTCAAGCTAGAGTAATATTTCTTCTTTAATGCTAATGTTTATCTTGAAGGTAAATCTGTTTGAACTTTTAAGTTCAAACAGATTTGAGGTGTTAAGACACTTCATGTTTGAGACTTGGTGTGGTTGAAACACTATTTGTTTGTTTAAAATATGTTAATACAATGTTTTTCAATTTTTTTGTTTCTCAGTGGTCCAAATGGAAGATTTTTTTTAAACACATATAGAAATAGTTATACTTGTTTTGTAATAACTTCTAAAAGAAAAGAGGATATAACTAATATACTAAATACCATAGGCCCTAAGACAAAGCAAACGTCTAATAAAACAATCAACCTGAAAGCACATGATAAATATTTATAAAAATGACTGACACAACTTTGTTATCTATAAACATTAATGGTTTAAATAACCCTATAAAAAGGTCAAACTTTCTAAAATATCTGAAATTACAAAAAGTACAAATTATATTTATACAAGAATCCCATCTAAAATTAGAGGAAGATTTCATGTGGAAACCCAATGACTATCTAATCCTCTCTCATTCCCAGTATAAAAAAAAACAAGAGGAGTTATAATCTTATGGAAAAGAAGTACCATTATTCCACAGATCATTTACAAACATGAAGATAAAGAAGGGTTATTATCAATTGTAATAATAAAATATCAAAATAGAATTTGGACTTTAATAAATATTTATTGGATTCCTGGAGTTGGACTATCTACTGTTAAAAAACACATAGAATTGATTTACAAAGTATATAAAGGTATGATAATATTGGGGGGAGATTTTAATTGTATTCTGGATAGCTCTGAAACAACTAATAAAAGAAATTTACGTCTTTCACCCGTAGGTAAATATTTCAAGAGGCGGATAGAAAACTTAAATTTGATAGATGCATTTAAGTTTAAAGAATCTAACTCACTAAACTATTCACACAGTGATTATCGCTTTAATACTCAAATAAGAATAGATAAAATACTTATATCTTCTGACTTAAACAACAGAATAGTAACATTTTCTATTATTCCATGTCCTCTTTCAGATCATAACGCCTTAATCATTAAAGTACAAATGGATTTTAAAAGATTAAATCTAGTAACAAGAATACCAGCCTACATTTTTAAATTAAAGGAATTTAAACCTTGGCTAGATATAGAAATTAAATATTTTTTAGAAACAAACCTGATTAAAGATACAAACAATACAATAACACGGGACATATTAAAGGTCTTTTTATATGGCAAAATTGTTATATGGTTTAAAAATAAAACAAAAGAATGGCAATCTGAACTACATAATATTCAAAAACGAATAATAGAATTAAATATAAGCTATTATGATGTATCAGAAGATCAGAAAAATAAAGGAGAAGAAGTTAAAGATTTAAACAAGAAATATAATGAAATTCTTACCCATAAGACAAATCTAGCTTTGGAAAAACTAAAATTTGCCTCAATATCAACATCCCCAAAACACCTCCATAACTTAGCTATGATAATTAAGAGGCAGAATTCTGAAAATAATATCATAAATATAATACATGAAGGGAAAGGGAAAAAGAAGGTATCTGAAGTAAATGATATTCTTGAAGCCTTTAAGTATTATTATGCTCATCATTATGGAAATAAGGCTAGCAATACTACTTCTTTAGAGCTGGAATTTAACTGTCCTTTATTAAATACATTATCTGCACAACTAAAAATAGACCTGGATAAACATATCTCCATAAAGGAAATAAGAGATATAATCAAAGTAAGTAAGAATAACAAATCACCAGGAATGGATGAAATCATAATGGAATTATATAAAATTCTCCCAAATGCAGCAATTTCTTTTTTCCATAATATGCTAAATGAAATTCAAACACAACATATAATCCCACCATCCTGGAAATACTCACTAGTTACTCCTATAAAAAAAAAAGATTTATCCCAGTGTAGCTCATATAGACCAATCTTTCTGCTTAACAATGATTATAAAATTTTTATGTCTATCTTAGTGAATAGAATTAAAAAATCCTTGACTCACGTTATAAATGAAGACCAAACAGGCTTTATATTTGGTAGACACACGTATGATAACATTCAGAGAATATTAACTATTATTGAAGCTTTGAACAGAGATAACTTAGAAGCCCTTATAATTATACTTGATATAGAGAAAGCATTTGATTCAGTAAATTGGGATTACTTATTTAAAATTCTGGTATTTTTTGATTTTCCATCAAACTTTATAAATTTACTAAAGAACATATACAAAGATAATCTAGCTTATGTAAAGCTAGGTCCATTTATTTCAGAGGCTTTTAAAATAACTAAAGGCTCTAAGCAAGACTGTCCTATGTCTCCCATACTATTTGTCTTAGTGATAGAACTATTTGCTTCTACAATACGAAGTGAACTAAAAATAGAAGGAATTATTTTTTATAATCAATATAATTCCAAAATCATGCTATTTGCTGATGACATCTTGTTGACTTTAAAACCAAAAGAAGAGACCATACAAGCATTAGAGGAAAAATTAAAAGAGTTTTCCTCCATTGCAGGTCTTTATTTCAACAAAGCAAAATCAAAACATATACTCTCGAATAGAGATGATGTTTATCATCTGAGTGAGTATCAAATTATTGGAGAAAGAGTTTCATCACTCGAATACCTAGGAATTCTTATAGCTGACAATATAAATACTACTATAACTTTAAATTATAATAAAATTCAAAACTTAATTCAAAAACAAATTGATACCTGGAATAAATTAACGTTAAAATTTGAAGATAGATTACAGATAATAAAAATGATATTATTACCCCAAATAAACTATATAGCATTAGCAATTCCTATCTTACCAAACAAAAAAATTATAAAAAAAATTCAGAAACTCATGATGGGCTTTCTATGGTATCAAAAAAAATAGAATTGCTTTCACACACCATATTAGACCCTGGGACTTGGGAGGAATTAAATTTCCAGATATAGAGACATACATTAAAGCTTCCATCTTTAAACTTGTACTACAATGGATAAACCCAAACTACTCATCTAGGTGGAAAACTTTGCATACAACTTTTTTCTTAAATGAAAATAAAACATTAAAAACTATAGACTTGAAGAATCATAACAACATATTTTGGCACTTATTAAGTAGCAATCTACAAAACAATACAACAAAACCTACCAATTTATCATACTTAAATAACATATATAATCTATTTAGAAATTTCTTAAAAACAAATTCTGATATAAAACTATGGTTTGAACTTTTGATACCTTTTAATACAACAAAGAATTTTAAAGAAAAAATTCAAGAAAAAAAATGTATTAAATGGGAAACTAATAATTTTATTTGTTGGTTCCAATGCTTAAACAATTCTAGCACGTTAAACATCCAACAAGTATTAGATGAATTTAAAATACTTGATAAAGATAGAGAAGATCTCCAAAAAGTATTGCATCAAGCAAAAAGTTTTGTGGGAGGTTATTAATAATTCAAGTTTTAATTCTAAGCCAAAACTCATAAATTATATACAAGAAATAATTTATGATAAGCATAACAAGTTAATTTCTATATCTAAAATATATAAAATATTAATAGTGTATAAAACCAAAATAACTCAAAACACATGGAATACTATAACAAAAGATCTGACTGATTTTCTGCAATCAGTTAAATTAACCTCTAACTTTCAGATATGGAAAATCTTCACATGGAAATTTTTGCATAGAGCTTTTTATACCCCAAACAAAATTGCTAAATTTAATCCTAATCAGAAAGCTACTTGTTGGAGATGTACTCTAAATTGTGAAGCAGATTGGTTACATATATTTTACGATTGTATTAAAAAGTTTTGGGATGACATTAATAAATTTCTTCAAGCCATTTATAATGATACATTTGTTTTAACAAAATCATTAATTTTTGTGAATGTTGATGCCTTAATAACTGTTAATAAAAGAGATCAACTTCTTTTATGAACTATTCTGGCTGTGGACAGAAAATGTATAACAAGAAGATGGAAATCCACAATCTCTCCAAGTTATGAAGACTTCATTTCTCTTTTAAGGGAATCTGCACTAAAAGAAATAAAAGTTAAAGAAGAACGAATTTTTCCCAGACGTTGGATTAACAACCCTTGGAAAAGAGTCTTAATACTCATAGACACAATACAAAAAGACACAACTTTCTCTTCATGAATTTAAAAGGGACATGGAATAATGTGAACTTAAAGGAATATATAATTATAAATGTCATATGTGTTTTTTTTCTCTGTTTCCTTTCATTGGACCATTTGTAAATATTGTACATATTGTTATGATTATTAACTACTTCTGTTAACTTGATCTGTAATTAATAGTGACTGTATCACAATTTACTCATAAACATAAAAAAAAATAAAAATCTGTTGAGTAAAAAAAAAGAATAGCATATTACCTTAGAAGATGCTTTCTTGTCAGTCTTATTACCTGCAAGATAAAAAGCATGAATCAGTCCCATTCTGATGCCATTTTGATATATTTAAAAAAAAGAGTTATCTTGTTTACACTATAGAAATACCTTCCCACCATTCTTGAATGAGATACTTGAAGAGCAGACAAAAGGAAAATATGAAAATTTGCC
This sequence comes from Protopterus annectens, assembly GCF_019279795.1. Taxonomy (NCBI): domain Eukaryota; kingdom Metazoa; phylum Chordata; order Ceratodontiformes; family Protopteridae; genus Protopterus; species Protopterus annectens. The sequence goes on from NC_056741.1 coordinate 835,533,388, forward strand.
CAGACTCAGTTGCAGAAAATGACAACTAGGGATAAAGCAGCACCTCAGATCCCTAGACTAATTTTACACTCTTTGAAAATTATACCATACTCCTGGACAGACCAGGAGAATCAGCTTTTCATTTAAATCCCAACAGAAAATGTTGATTTTATTGCAGACATAATGAACTTTTTCATCTTTACAAATTAATGATTAACCTAAGTTTATTTGTGAGTCCATTATTCAGAGCATCTATTGAAAATTAAACGTCTAAACAGAATTCATAACAATTAATTTTACTGACAGAAGTCAAACCAACAAACAATAGAAACATAAACATGAGAACACGACATTTCAGTGTAAATACCACAAAGAGCATTTTTGTAAGGGGCAAAAAGATTGCATGCAACCCAAACTAAGTCAAACATCAAGCAGTCTTGAGGTTAAAGGGACATCTCCCTACCCCTGAATTGCTGCAAGTTTACTAAACCAGAATTTCATCAAGAAATCCCATTCTGGGTAAATTGTGAAAGAAATGCATTCTAGATTCAAACCACTGTTTTACCCTTGTGGCCTATAATGTGGCAATACATTTTTTTTAGAAATGTAGAGTTTTTAGCCTCTAAGTTGATATCCTGTAAAGCTCTCTAGTCTGCATTTTTGAGAATGATTCACAGGTTATTTTGCACATTTTTTTGCACATTTTTTAACAGTGTTGTATTTTCATTAGCTCATGATCTACCTTTCTTCACTCCCATAAGTTTCAACTTTTGGACAATTTATTTGTTTTTGTTGTTACTTTCTTTGTGATAGAATACCTTCTAATCTCCCCTTGTTTACCATCCTCTCAGTGCCAGGTAGCACATCTATACTATGATTTCTTTCACATGTCTGTTAAATTCCCTGTTTAGAACTGTCATGTGACTGAATCATTGTTACTTATTTCTGTATCACATTCAGGTTCTTCATCTTCTTCTAAAATAGCTACATCCCACCAATAGTATTTTAATAACCTCCCAACACCATCTCCAGACTAGTAGCAATTCATTTTTTTCTACTTTAATAGTAAAACTGTCAGTTCTTTTCTGGAGAAGATGAAGTGCATCTATAACTACAAATTCCACAATCTACATCCAACATTCTTACAAATGGGTAGTATATTATTATATAACCCCCTCACTTATATTTATAATCTCAGTCTTAGTACTGGTTCTAGTCCCAGTAGCTTCAAACACGATAAACCCCTCACTTATATTTATAATCTCAGTCTTAGTACTGTTATTTTCCCAGTAGCTTCAAACATGTAGCAATTAGCCTATTTCCCAAAGTTAACTGTCTCTCATCTGCAAACAGCTTTCAAGCAGTAGCATATATTTCCCTCTAGTAAAAATGTTGGAAAAAATTGTATATGGCCTGATTCTACAATATATTAATATACATGACATCCTCACACAGAAGCAGTACCATACCTGGGTGAAATGCTGTACAATTATTTATGTGTATGTCTTAACAAATAAATGATAGCTCTGGTGGTATAGAAGGATAAAGCCCTCACTATGACCCAAGTGACTGAAGTTTGCTTAGTGGCTTCGGCACTTCTCAGAGCTGGCAGAGAGGATGATCATGCCCATCCTGGAAAGGAGTTAACAGAGCCACTTCATCAGTGGACAGAGAAGGATCCGTGACATGGGGTCATGTGTGTGGCATACCAAGCCACTGATTGATGGTAGCCTTCACTGAGAAGTGTATAAAAGTGTGCACTTGCATGGATATGTGTCACATGTTCTCATACCCAGGAGAGAGGTTAGGACAAAAAAGTCCTCTTTACTGGGATGCCAGTGAGGGTACAAGCAACCCTCATGGCTATCTTAATAATGGTCTCTTCTCTAGGATTGCTGTTAGATGAGCTCTTGTCTAATTGGTGAGGCTCAGTGGTAGGCAGGCAGGGGGTAGGCAAAAGCAATAAAGATAATGAAATACTGAATTCTGTGAAACGCATTCTACTAATAGTTGATGTAGTTCTAGATCTAGAGAGAGAACATTTGAAAGTACTAATCATATATGCCTTATCCAAAGACTTTCAGAATGAGGGTTCTCCCAAGATGCCATAGAAATGTTTAAACTGTTTTTTCAGCTACATCACAAACCGAACTTTTCAAGTTGTCTCTAATGATATTATATAAGCTCTCAGTTCTTTCATTAGGATATTCCACGTGGCTGAGTACTAGAGCCATTACTGTTCTCTTTATCAACAACCATTGTTGGTAATTAACTTTTATTAAAAGCATTTTATGCAGATGATGTAGCAATATTAGGTGCTCACAATGCTTCTGACCTTTAAAAAGATAAATCTTTAGAAGGATTTCTGCTAGATCTGGAAATGAACTATTAATTATTATAGGACAACAGTAATGGTCCTTGGCACTGTCCAAAGGCTCAGCTTTGCCCAAAAGATTTTAATTAATGACCTATTACAAAACCCTGTACTCTTAGTCACAGGAAACATACCCTAGCCTGCTTTTAAAGCAGTAACTTTCTTCCAACAGCATACAAAAGTCCAGGTTGACGTAAATTCTTGTAGAAGATAGCACATTTTCTCAGGGCTACAACTAGGGCAGATTGAAGGGGATGGCTGCCGGGTGGTATGACTGATGGGTGCAGAGAGTGTGGTAGTGCTATATCAACACTGATAATGAATGCCAATACTGCATTTACAGCTCTGGTGAAATGCTGAAGAGCTTAACATGAGGTAAGTGTGTGCTGCAGTAACTGGAACAAGCTGCTTCAGTTGTTTGTTTTGGTTTCTTTTCAACTTTAAAGAGAGCAGTTTTGGTCCCCAACGTTACGTTTCAAGTTTCAAGGGGTCCAGTTTGGAGGTATGTACAGGGTGCTACAAGAGCTAGATGCTTTGGAATTCTGTTGTGAAAATGACATATCCCAAGATTAGAATATGTACTATTCATTGTCACATTAAATTCTTATCAAAACCAAAATATAAGACACTGTTGAGGTGCAGGAACCAAACAAACACCAACAAAGAAACACTTGAATAAAACTTTAATGGAACCACAAATATTATAACATAAAACGCGTATCTTAATCACCACATTAAGTTTAAGCATTTTATGTTATAATATTTGTGGTTTAATTGAAGTTTTATTTGAGTATTTCTTTGTTGGTGTTTTTTTGGTTCCTGCACCTACACAGTATCTTATATTTTGGTGTGGAGTAGCTGTGACTAGCGTTTTACACACTGGTTTCCTCTTGTTCAATTTTGAGAAATTCTTAGCAAAATACTTCACTAATATTACAAAAAAAAAAAAAAGCAAATAGTCATTTTTATTCTCCCCCTGCATAATAGTGATAACCAGTGCCTTTCCATGAACAAAGTTAGCTGGTTATCTTATGTAGCAATAACTGCATTACTTTTAAACTTGTTAGCATTCAAACTAATCAATGAGTCATGCTATCCTCGACTAGCTAACAAACTAAAAATTCAAAACTCGTAATTTCTGTACAGAACCAATGAAGCACTCTCCTATTAACACTTGCTTAAAAGCTTCAGTCAGGTGAAAACGCATTTGCAAAAAATGTCATTACTTTCTTGGAATCCCATCCCTCAAAATAACAGAAAAATGAATAATTAAGTTTTATTTAGAATGCAATTAAAGGAACATTTACAAGAAGAATATCAGTATACTTGCTTCAAGGATCATGATTAACCTCACAAAATTAAATGTTTGTTTATGTTGACTTATAGTAAGCTCATTTAAACAAAGAAAACTAGCACAAGACCAGGACTTAACATTTTATTACAACCATAAACCAATATTAAAACCAACCGATTAAGCACTTTTGTCCTAATCTACTAGGACTTCATCAGAGTCTACCTACAAAGTCAGCCCAATTGGGCAGTATTCTAAACACTGTTTGGGACAAAATGTTTTACATGGAACTTAAACAAAGACTGGGTGATAAACACAACGTGGTTTATAGTAGAGGTAGAAATATAAAGGAAGCCCTAGAGGTAAAAAGGATTGACAAAGGCAACAGGCATGTCTCTAGAATGTACAAGTGTGGTTCTTGTAACTACTGTAAATTCATTAATGATGGGCCGTATGTGGCGGTGGATGGTTATCCTCGCACACTGGAGTGCCCTGGTAGGGGAACCTGTACAACAATGAATGTGGTCTACACAGCAACCTGTATTACATGCTCAGCATTCTATGTTGGGAAAACTATACGTAAATTGAGGGACCGAATTGCTGAGCATGTAAGAGATATTGGGAACAGGAAGACCAGTAGTGCCCTTTATCAGCATTCGGCTGTACGCCATAATTTTAAGAGATTTTTGTTTTTTATTATTGATAAAGTGGAAAAAAGTAATAGGGGTGGCAACATTAGAGTTGCTTTGGAATTAAATGAAATAAAATGACAACTAAGATTAAACGCAATGATTTTTCCTGGTATCAATGACAACATATCTATAGCCCCTCTTTTAAAATGGAAATCTATAAACATATAATCTTGCACAGGGGCTGTTTTATAGTTTTATAGTGTTATAGTTTTATAGTTTCATGGTTTTAATTGTTTTTATGGTTTTATTGTTTCTTATACTTCAATGGTTTAATGTACTGGCACAATACTGAATATGAAGTTATTTCGTTATTTAGCTAGATGTTTTTCAGTCGTTATGTGATTTTTTTTCATACTGAATTGTTACATTATATTTTATGAATGAATTAGTTCTAACTCAGTAAGTTTGATGTCATGAGACTTTTTGTATAAATAGGAAGTGATGTAAATTTTCTGTGACTCTGATGAAGCCTAAGATTGAGAGGTGAAAGCGCTTAGTCACAAATAAAGCTTTGATGCTCGCTCCAGTACAGTGCGGTTATTTCCATACTTTTGTTGTTTTTGGTGTGTTATATTTGTGTTATCAGAGCTGAACATAACAGTACTGGGGTATTGAAACTATCTGCCAAGTAATGCTTCAAATGTGCAGGCAGACATGCATGGAAAATAGATATTCTACTCAAAAGTACTTGATAAGTAATATAGATGCAGTATGCATACATGGGGTAATCTGGAATGTAATTCCATTTACTAATATGTACCCATGAGCACATGATTGGATCAAGGGGCATCTGAGATTCAGAACCAAGCTACTGAGTATTGTATGGTACCATAGCAGCATTACAGTATCACTGGGAAACAGGGATTCAACTCCGCTTTCCTTATCATCTCAAATTCCATATCCAACAGCAATCTGCGCATGTATTCTCCAGAGCATAGCAGCACCTTACATACTTTCTGTCACCATCAGTTTACCTCTAGGAATCCTTTCTGTAGCTTTCCTGGATGGGGTCTGAGAGGGAGCAGTAAACAAAGATCTTTTTCTTAGAGCTCAGCTCCCTGCTTTATTACCAAAGACTGTCTCAGCACCCACAAGACTACTGCTACAGTCCCAATTGACTTTTCACTCCAAACTTCTCTTTGTAATCACTCATGAACAAGAATCCACTGAGATGAAGGTCTTCTACTAAAGGCAGATGCTTAATTCCCAAGCTAAACAGCACACTCCACTCTTTTTTGGCGACCACCATGGTCTTAGATTTGTATTCCCATTCTAGAATATCATTATTCAAACTGCAAATAGCTCAACTTTAATCAGAAATCAAGTTAGATGAAGCCAAAAAAATAACATAATTAGAGAACAACAGGATGCCATATCTAGTCTCATCACAGCATTTCCACACTCAAGCAGCAAATAGCTCATCTTTGTGTCAGAGATCATGTCAGATGACACCAAATGGACAACAATCATCTGCAAGCAACAGGATGCCAAATCTAGGTCCCCAGACAGAACTCCCTCCTTACCAACTATTATCTGAACAAACCACTTAGAACCCTTTCTAAAACAAGAGGACCACCATGCATGTTTGCAGTTCCAGAGATACCCTCTCTGACTTCCATGCAACACTGAAGAGGCAGGTTAACTACCCTAACTTGACTGGTTAGCCATCTGTGAGTGCCTTAATCATTTTTGCCTAGATCTCATACACAATCGCACCCTTTCTACAATAGGTGCCTTGGACTACCAATGATTCTAGCTGCAATGGTGGACCTTAAGCAGCCAAAGATTTTTAGGTCTTCCCTGTTAATAACAGGACATGTCCACTGGGCTGAGTTCATCAGAATGTTCCTACTACTTCCTTCATTAGTGGTTGGCACTTCCCTGCACATGCATAGCACTGTCTCAGTGAGGTCCCACATTCCTCTTCTGATACACTGAATGGCTTTCCACATCATATTTAAGGTAATTTTAAATATTTCATGACCCCCTGAACTTGTCACATGCTCTAGCTTTTGTCTTGGCAGATACAGTCAATGTGGTCTTCCTTACCTGCTGATACCTGTCAGGTAAATCATATCTCAGGGTATTCATTGCCTTGGTAGGCAGGTCCCTTCTGCCTGACAACATTCTTAACCAAAGATGGTCACCAATTTATCACTAAAATTATCACCATGACAGGAAGTGAGCACATAGTCTGGTCACAGATTCTTGCTGCTGCAACAAAAAATGAGGTTTTGAAAAGGTCCATTCAGACTTCATGTCACTACCCTAACTTAATATAAACTTGAAGTATTTTTTGGAGGTAGGACAGAACTCTTATGAAATGGAAGCCTCTGTCGGATGTTCTTTAGTGATTTTTCAGTTATCCCCAGTGATAAAGCTCTCTTTTTCCCAGTCAAATATTGCTGAGAGTTATTAGCTATATATTTAAGTTATTTGATTATATTATATGCCCATCTTCATTACTTTAACATGCAGAACCATTTTCTTTTAACCTTTTGCAATTTGGTAAACTGGATATTTCTTTGCCAAGCTAAATTTCTTTTCCCTGAATATTGTAAAATTTTTACTGTTTTTCTTATAATGTGGGTACTATATTTTTGGTACTCTAGCACTAATAAGTATTTTAATACAATATAAACATCTAGTTATTTCCAGAGTTTGTTGTTCATATTGCTATTTGAAAGTAAATGTATGATCAGGCATCTCTCCCACTTGCTTATAAGCATGCTCTATCAGAACAACACTATCCTTAGTTGCAGTGTGGAACCCTTTGCATTATTGGAAGCCAGCAGAACACGCTCATTGGTGCATAACAGTATTAGCCTTGTTTTATATGATTCTTTACTTAAGGAACCGCTGGATGAGATGTTACAACATTTGTATCTTCTCCCTCACTAAGGTAAGCTATGAAAAAATTGTTTCATGAATAATATACTTCTGATACACTGCATTCAGTATTTATAGGCCATGAAAAGTATGGTCTAGACTCCCTGAGATATTAAAGCACCTGATGGGAAGACTTAAACAGTAACTTCTTGCAAAAGGTTTGTGATAATGCTTTGAATGAACTATCATTTGAGGTTTTTGGTTACAGACACACACTGTTAAATTCTTTGTTGGAACTCATGACAACCTGAATTATTGTCATACAAAGCTTCTAAAGAAATGTATAAATATAGAATATCTGCAACAGGTTAACTGCCTATTAAAAAGTACTAATAATGGCATGTTTAATGCATACATAAGTTTAAAACTGCAATGGTTTAACAAAGAGAACTATGTAGCAATTAAGTTTAGAACTTCACTTATCTAGTACTGGCATAAATTACTGTAACATACTTCAAAACGCATCTGCTATTACTTCTGTTACTACTAGTCTCAATGCACCAGGAAAGACATGGCATTTGGTCCTTTGCAAGGAATGACTGAAATCCTGAAGCAAGAACAGAATATTTGGAATATTTCATAATGCACATTTCTGATGAACTAAAAATGCATCAGACTCAATCAAGAAGCCTCCATTAATGACCAGTAAAATGCACAGTTTACCTTTCACTCCTGGCATCCTGAGTTTGTAGTTGTTATAGTTGTGTAGAAAGTGAAAAAAAATGATAAAACAGCACTGAATTTATTTATGTCCGGCATGAATGAAATATATGACATCAAGTGGGTATGTGCTAGTGGTGAACACTGGATGAAAAGGAAATCTAGAAGCAAACTGCTGCATAGCTTGTTTATTTATTTTTGTTTATTCCAGAAAGGGAAGTAAGACTCAAAATGCAATGTCAGCTGAGAGCTAAACACTATAGTTTGCTGTTGTTGTAATTCTAATTGTAAGAAGTTAATCCCCTTTGTATTTCTTGAATGCAGGGCGTAGGCAGTACTATTCACCAATTAAGCTACAATGCAGTAGCTTCAGAGAGTAAAGAAACAGAACTTTGATTTTTGTTTCAGTGTTTGATACACACACACACACACACACACACATATATATATATATATATATATATATATATATATAAAATATAAATTTGTAAAATGCCATTGTCAAGTAACACAAATGTAAAGAGCATATGAGCATATACAACAGTAATATATACTATCTGACAATAAATAAAGGCAAATCTCATGTAGAAAGTGAGGTGTCTGTGTAACAATTATACCTAAGTGGGAATTATAGGATAGTTGAGTGGAGTGAAGGATGTCAGAGTTTGTGAGTAGTTAGAAGCAGAAGTTATGTGAGTGAGAAGTGTAGACTGGTGCAGCAGAACATGCCGTATGTAGATTGGTATAGTAGAACATGCCATATGTAGACTGGTATAGTAGAACATGCTGTATGTAGACTGGTATAGTAGAACATGCCATATGTAGACTGATATAGTAGAATATGCCATATGTAGAATGGTGTAGTAGAACATTCCGTATGTAGACTGGTATAGTAGAACATGCTGTATATAGACTGGTATTGTAGAACATGCCATATGTAGACTGGTATAGTAGAACATGCTGTATGTAGATGGTATAGTAGAACATGCCGTATGTAGATTAGTATAGTAGAACATGCTGTATGTAGATTGGTATAGTAGAACATGACGTATGTAGACTGGTGTTGTAGAACATGCCATATGTAGACTGGTATAGCACAACATGCCATATATAGACTGGTAAAGCAGAACATGCCGTATGTAGATTGGTATAGTAAAACATGCTGTATGTAGACTGGTGTTGTAGAACATGCTGTATGTAGACTGGTATAGCAGAACATGCTGTATGTAGACTGGTATAGCAGAACAGGCTGCATGTAGACTGTATGTAGACTGGTATAGTAGAACATGCAGTATGTATACTGGTATAGTAGAACATGCCATATGTAGAGTGATATAGCAGAACATGCCGTATGTAGATTGGTATAGTAAAACATGCCGTATGTAGACTGGCATAGTAGAACATGCCATATGTAGACTGGTGTAGTAGAACATGCTGTATGTAGACTGGTATTGTAGAACATGCCCTATGTAGACTGGTATAGTAGAACATGTATGTAGACCAGTATAGCAGAACATGTTGTATGTAGACTGGTATAGTAGAACATGCCGTATGTAGACTGGTGTAGTAGAACACGCCGTATGTAGACTGGTGTAGTAGAACACGCCGTATGTAGACTGGTGTAGTAGAACATGGGGACAGTATGAGTACTACTTGTAGTGTAGCTCAAGTTATATGCTTGGATGAGAGGCAATGATATTTAGCAGATAAAAGAATGTGGGTTTTAGCTGAGTCCCAAACTTTGGGTAAGATGAGGTACCTTTTATTTGTGGGGGAATACTTTGCAGAGTTTAAGACCTAGTATAAAGAATCAGTAATTTCTGCAATGGAGTTTACTTTTGGGGAATTGCTGTGTGGGGACAGAGTGGTTATGGCTTCTGAGGCTGTAAGAGAATGGTTATTCAGTTAGATTAGCTGCCAGGGGAGAGAAGGTCTGGCTGACCAAGAGTTTGATTATTTGGTATCCTAGGAGAAGGTAAAGCGTTGGTTTGAATAGGGAGTCATTTTGCATTTTTTCAATGTTTTACAGTGTTGTGTATAACAGTAAATAGAAGCAATATGATTTGCAGATTGATGTGTCTGGGTATCTACAAATTTTATTGATTATTGTTTGAATGTGTCAAGTTTGTTTTAAAACTGAGGCTATGCAGAGGGAGACCATATTCATGTCTGAAGAGTAGAATGCCATTGCCTGTGGTTGTTTTTGGAATTTTTAGTAAGAAAGGGGGAAATTTAATTGGCCCATAATAGGAGAGGTTAACTTTTTCATTGAGTAGTTGGGGTGGAGGGAGAAGCTAAATAAGGGGTTAACCCAAATGCTACTTTATTTAAAACAGGTAGTGTTTTTCATGGAAGTGCTTGGTCTTTTATATGGGAATGTTGTTGTGGTCATAGATACGCAAAGTTTTTTTTTTTATAAGTTTCTATTTGATGACAAAAAACTTAGAGCTGAGAAAGCTTTTATCACAGCTAAGAAAAATACATGCCAGTTTGTCTGGAGGTTGGGTAGTGAGTTGTTTGGTTTAAATAGTACCTTTTAATCTCCATAGAAAAGTTAATGGAGATGAGGTAGATAAATGAGAAGTTTATTTATAAATATGACGAATAGTAGTGACTGCGGTGGTGGTGCTGCGGTAGCGTTGTCACCTCACAGTGAGACGCTGTCCTGTTTGATTCTCAGCTAAAGCATCTTCTGCGTGGAGACATGCGTGAATGGGCGTACCTTCGTTGAAGGTTGTGCGTCAGAGCTGGCAACTCGGTACGTAAAAATCTACTTCCAATCATTAGCGGACCGGAGTTCCGTTGTGGCAACCCCTAACCGGGAAAAGCCAAAAGACACAACAACAAATAGAGGTAGTGTACCTTTCTGAAGTATGACTGGAAATGAATTTTGACAAAGAAGTAATGATTGGTGAGGAAGTTTTAAAACCAAATTAGGGAATCCAGACTTATGCCAGTTTGTAGTAGTTGACAGAGGAAGATGTCATGGTCAAAGAGGTTGAAGGATTTTGTAAGACCATTACAGATGGTTCCAATGAGGTGGCCTCTGTCCACAGCTGCTAGTGTTTCAATAGTTAGGGTACATAGGGATGTGAGTGTGAGACAACTGGACCAGGATACACATTGTTGGAGATAAGGCTGTAGTTAGGGATGTTTGGGTGAGTTTAATATAAATCATTTTTTAAGCAGTTTGCCTAGAATGGGAAGGACAGAGCTGGCCTGTATTGAGAAGTTTTGGTAGGGTTAGATTGCTTTAGAATTGGACCGATAATAACTATTTCTAATATATTTAGCATAATGTTTTGTGTCAGGCAGAAACTGGAGATGTGCTGCAGGGGGACTATGAGGAAGTCTCTGCTGTGCTATATGAACCAGGGAAAGAGGCTCTTTGCACCTGTGGGGCTGTCAGTTTTGTATTTGTTGCAGGACAGGTTATAAGTCTCTTGTTTTTACTTGTTTAAAGTAAAATTAAGGTATGCTATGAGGTGGTTCTACCAAGATGGGAACTTTGAGTGTAAAGGGAGGGTAAGTTGGACAATTAAGACAGGAAGTCAGAGGGTGAGAACGTAGGTGCTGCTTTGGGTGGATTTTTTGAATATCTCATCCTTTGAGTTGATTTATTTCTTCTTTCCACAAATGTTTTGGTGATTTAGCTACGTTTTTTTTTAAATGTTTTCATATGTTGCTTTTGTGCCTTTGTATTGCTTGCTTTGTGAGATTTCTGATTTGGATATATTGTTGCCTTTTCCTTGGAGAAAGGTTGTTTCTCCATGCCTGTCATGTGTAATGTGTAACTTTTAAAAATGATTTCAATTCAGGAGTTAAACAGTCATTCTGAATTGAGTTTATAGAATAATTTTGAACTGAGTTTATAGAATTGAGAATTTATAGGAAAGAATGTGTACTGGTAGGATCTGAATGTACTCTAGTGAGAGTTTCTGTAGCAAAGTTTGGGCTATTTAGGTTTACAAAAAGAACAGTCTGTGTTTGAAAGTTTTTTTTTTATTGTATGAGTCTATCTTAGGCCTAAATATGAGTAGTCTGGGGGATCTTTTGTTGTGGGAGTATGTATTCTGAAGCTTATTTTGCAATGGTCACTAACTGAAGGAGGGGGAACATGTTTGAGAGTGGGTTTGCCAGTGATGATTAGATCTAAAAAGGATCTAGAGGGGAATGATTGTTAGTGATGAGTTTTGGTCATGTGGGCTGTAGCAGGAGTGATTTAAGGTTGAAGTCAAGCAGATTTTCATTCATGTTATGCTGAATGGAATGAAGGATATTTAAGTTAAGTTTCTTTGTAGGTTCTTGAATTAGTGGAAAGTGGATGGTGGTAGGCTACTGGGAGATGCAATTTCTTTGTGCAGTTTGTAGAAATTGCAAGTCTGAAGCAGTGCCTGAGAGTACGTTAGCTTGGGCTACTAGATGGATGCTTAGATGAGTTTTATAGAATAGGAAGGTTACACCACCATTTCTTAGACTTGCTCTAGTGTTTAGAAAGTAAGTATAGTGTGGGGAAAATGGTGTACATGTAGGTTGTACATGTAGGTTGTCTCTTTTGATTCAGGACTCAGTGACAGCTAGTATGTCAGGGTTGCACAGTCTAAGGAAAGCATCATCCTAGCCTAGTTTGTTAGGCAGATTTTGTGCATTTATTAATAAACAAAAGAGTAGGGGTGACCCAGGGTTGGTTTTAGTATTTATTCCGATGAGCAGAATGACAAGGATGGGTGTGAGTTTGCAAAATCTTTTGCACAGTTTTACAGTAGTGAGTCTGTTATTTGAATGTCGATTATCAGAAATGTCAATTATCTGAACACAGCCTTCCAAAGTGTTCAGGCAGGAAAAAACATAAAGTCTGAATATGTAAAGGTTGTCCGTTTGATTCTCAGCTAAAGCGTCTTCTGTGTGGAGACATGCGTGAAGGAGCGTACCTTTGTTGAAGGTTGTGCATCAGAGCCGGTAACTCGGCACGTAAAAATCTTCTACCAATCATTAGCGGATCGGAGTTCCGCTGTGGCAACCCCTAACCGGGACAAAGCCGAAAGACAATACATATTTGCTTGTCCGTGTTTTTTGAGTTTGTGCATGAAAAATATTCTTTATTGTCCACTGAAATTGCTGAATGGTTGAAAAGTGTATTCCCTCTGTGCAGAAAAAACAAGATTTTAGAAGTTTTTTTTATCTGGTTCAATGTATGTTTGATTATCCGAACAGTTTGATTATCTGAACTACTCTAGGTCCCAATTAGTTCAGATAATCAACTCTCTATTGTATTGCACTTTTGTATAGTAGGTAGCTTGCATGGAAGTAGACAGATAGGGAGTCTGTGCTTTTGTGATCAAGTCTGGTGCTGGATGGGTGGATAGTGCTAGTGGTTAGGAAATTGTTCATAAATAGTGTGCTCGAGGAGTTGGTGAGTTTTTTTTCCAAAAGGAATGGAGCATATAAATGGAGGACAGGGAGTACTGAAGTAATGTGTGTTTGTTGTGTATAACAATAAATAGAAGTAATATGGTTTGCAGAATGATGTGTCTGAGTAGTGCCATATTGATGCATATGAGTAGTGTATGTGTGATATAGACATTGGTAGTTGAGCTGTGCTACATTAGTTGTGGTTTGTTATTAGAGTATGATTTGGGGGCACTTGTTCTGCATTCTGTGGTGCAGTATTTGTACGTTTGTGCTGTGGACTGTGATATGCTTTTACTTCTGGATTTTGATGTAAGTAAAAGGGAGAGGAGAATGTTAAATATAAATCTAGTGATGGGATATGAGAGGGATGAAGCAGGTCAAAGGAATTGAACTAGTGGGAACCAGTCTGAATATGCCCAGAACTAGCAGAGGCCTGTACTGTTGTGCAGAACCAGGTAAGTGTAGTATGTGTTTGCAAAAAATCTTAGCAAGCAACAAATAAATATATGGAAGAGTTTACCTTTCATACATGAAAGTCTGTGCAGAAGTGATCCATTGCATATGGCATACACTGGTACAAGGAAAGCAAGGATTATAGCACAACCAAGACCTTTCATAGGCAAAGACAGTATTAATTAATTGTAAATATAAGTTGATAACAGTTCAACAATTACAGCCAAAGTGAAGCAGCTGTAATATAATAACCAGGGAGGGGAGACGGTCTCATATTAGTGATATCTCGATGTAGCCAAAGAGCCCATAGCAGTACAGGGAGGTATTGGCTCTGTTCCCTTACGTGATTCAGTTGTAACAACTGAAAGTGAAACCAACTGTATGTATCAGAGCAGGCTCCCTAACAGAAAAGAAAAAAAAGAAAGGCACAAGTTTAAGTGATAATGCAGCTAAGCATGTAACATACCATGCAGGACAAAAAAGCACGGAAAAGATTTGACATAAAAAAGCTACCTGACAGTACATTTAGGAAATTAAAGTAATATAAACAATTGCAGTGAACATGAATGAATCACCTGCAGTCCAATTGCAGAAAAGATCAATGAGAACAGATTATGGATGTTTGGGCTCATGTGCAGAAAAGCAGAAGACAATCTGGTGAAGAGGAAGATTTCGGACAGACAGGAAGAAGGCAAGAGGGAATGAGGACATCCAGCAAAGAGTTGGATGGATTGTGTGAGAAAAGACTTCAGACAGTCAGGCTTGAGTGTCAAAGAAGGCAGGAGGGTGGAATTGAATCGAGAGAGATGGCAACACCCTGACCCCATATAGAAAATGGGAAAAAGGGTTTTGATGCTGAGGATGATGATGACGCAACAATTTATTTATTTATTTATTTATTTTTATTTTACATTTGTTGACCGGGCTAGTCTAGCTGGATACATGTCCATTTTCAGTAGAGGCCAGGGGAGAAAAGCTCCAAGAAACATACAGAATTAATATAAAAGTCAAAACAGATCAAACTAAACAAAACAGCTATTGTTTCATAAAATCATTAGTGTTTTTTTTTTTGTACAAAATACAATACTCATAGTGAGCATAACATGGGAACTGTATAAGAGAGGGTACAATATACATATATACATCATTTTTATTTGTAATAACATCTTTAAGGGTAAGATTAAAGAGATGTAGAGTGGTGATTAGTGTAAACGAAAAAAAGTTAGTCCGGGTTAGTACAGGAGCAAAGCCAGTGTGTATTGAGAAATAGTTTTAGATTCCTTCTAAAGAGTGATAGAGAAGTCAGAGTTGTGAGATTAGTGGATAGTTGATTCCATAGTTTTCCAACTGTGTTGGAGAATAGGGAGTCACCTGCAGAGTTGTCGGATTTGGAAGTATTGATCAGCAGTTTGTTTGAGGAGCGTAGGTTCTTAAGGTTATTGTAAGGTGAAATGAGGCTAGAAAGTATTGGAGTGTTGGTGGGTTGATACAGGGCCTTGTGGGTTACAGCAAGCTGGTGAAATTGAAGCAGGTTAAGAAATTCTATCTAGTCAAGTTGTTTTAGGTTAAGACAGTGATTAGTTCTGAAAGGAGAGCCTGTTGCAAATCTAGCAATATTATTATAGGATGTTGCCAGTTTGTTGAGGATGGTTTTAGAAAGATTAGTGCATATAGGGGAAGCATAGAGTAGAGTGGAGATTAAGTGAGTTCTGACTATGCCGGTCCTAGCTGCTGGTGAAAGAAAGGGTTTGATTCTGTAAAGGGATCCAAGTTTTTTGTTAACTGTTTTTATTGTGCTGTTAATATGAGTATCAAAGATGAGATTGTTGTCTATTGTTATTCCTAAGAGTTTAGTGGTCAGGTCAGGAGAAATAAGAGTACCATTATTGGATGTGAGTGTGAATTGTATAGGGGTGGACTTTTGGGTTGGTGTGAAGAGTAACAGTTTAGTTTTTTTGGGGTTTAGGAAGAGACAGCGGTTTGAAAACCATTGTTCTACAGTATTGAAAGCTTTTTGTGTAAGAGACTGAAGTTCAGTTTGAGAAGTGGCTGAACAGATTATAGTAGAGTCATCTGCATATTGAATGCAGTTAGTGTTTGGAATAGCTGATTGAAGGTCATTAATATAAATGGAAAATAGAAGTGGGCCTAATATGGAGCCCTGTGGAAAGCCAAGGGAAATGGAAAGGTGATTAGATAGTTTATTTTGCCAGAGTACTGCCTGTTGCCGGTTTTCTAGGTAAGATTTGAACCAATTCATGGCTAGAGGATCAAGTGTAAGGGATTTCAGTATGTGTAAAAGGAGTTGGTGATTGACCATGTCAAAAGCCAAAAACATGTAGATGAAGACTGCAGAGTAAAGAATAATTCTGTTACGATTTTTGTTGATACAGTCTGTGAAGGATACCAGGGCAGTGGTGGTACTGTGGAAAGGTCTAAATCCATGTTGACAGTTGGCAAGTAAGTTGTTATGGAGAAGGTGGTTAAGTAGTTGCTTATGGATGCACTTTTCCATTATTTTTGCAAGAGGAGATAGCAGAGTTATAGGATGAAAGTTAGAGAAGTCATTGGAGTTCCCCCCTTTATGTAGTGGGATGATATGAGAAATTTTCCAGATAGATGGAATAGTTCCTTCACTAATGGTTCTATTGATGAGAATGGAGATGGGACAGGCAATGGCTTTAGCTCCTTTTTGCAGGAATTCTGCTGGGAGTTGGTCAGCTGAGGGGGTGGTAGGTCTTAATTTTTGGAGAAGGGAGCAAATAAAGGAAGTAGCCACTGGTTGTAAATGAAATGATGGTGGTGGGTTTGT